>NC_143087.1:3851590-4154621 GCF_061535455.1 Colias philodice
GAATTTTAAAGAAATGAAATAAAATAAAATGTACCTACTTGATTCATATATGTAATATATTGCCAAAAAATAAAATATAGTTAAAAATTCTTAGGCCGGTTGCAGAGCTTCACGGACCATCAGTGCGTACGTCAGTCGCGCTTACACCTCTTACGCTGTACGCATTCATAAATGTTAATATGATACCACAATAAAACTCCATTATATATATAAAAAAATACTATATTTTTATAGTTATACAAAACTGACATACATATCATAGCTTAATCTAACAATACTCTGGAGATTTTTAGCATAACTTTGTTGTCAAGAATTTTTATTGAGACTCCATATTTTTATTGTCTTATCCGCACTGGCAGTTATTAAAGTTTCTGATTTTCCATCGAAGAAAATACTCTGCACCATATCTGAAAAAAATAAAATATGTATAGATATAATTTAAAATAAATGCAAGTCATCTGAATACATACATAACGATACGTGTAACTCGAGTTACGTGAAAGATAAAATTAGCATAACGTTATGTCACCAAAACAAACGAAATAAAACACAATTAGAACATATTTTAAGCATGTAAAGGTGGGTACAGACTGGTGAAACGTAACATGAAATGTATAATTCTGCCTTTCATTGCATGTTCGCTGCAAGCGTGGACGCATAGCGCGCTCTTAACGCGCCTACGTTAACTACGCCCAGCACTAGAGCTAATACCGCGATGCTACGCACTTGTACGCACTACAATTACGCGTTCTAATTGACGAGTTGAAAATGACGAGCAAATGCAGCCCGCAATGTATATTTTTGGGTAATGAATTATTTGAAGGACATTTTGAAAGACTTATACTAAAATATCGTTGTTTTTTTACTTTCCGATAAAATGAAATGCTTCCTTTGTTTAAGTTAAGCACTTTGATTCTTGCACGGCAAATAATTACCGCACATGAAGCCATGTTCTCATAATTTTGTCGCTGCGTTCGCAGTACTTCTCTCCGTTGCAGATAGCGAGTGACTAAACAGCGCGATCGCATAGATGTGAGCAGTGCTCATATCCTTGGCGCGTCTGCCCCGCCTGCAACGCCTTTCTAACCTCTTTTATATGTTCTGTGGTTGTTTATTACCCTTGCACACGAAAATAACTGAACGAATTTTGATGATACTTAGCAGTACTTGTCGAACACCTGTGTAACAAATTCGTACCATCATGCACGTCGTGCTCAGCGAGGCACGTGGCCGTGAGCATGTCCCACAGCAGCAGCTGCTTGCGCGCGCCGAGCCACACCGCGCTCGCGCCGTCGCTGCACAGCGAGCGGCCCGCCACGCACGCGCGCTTCTCGAACACCTATATAATTATTAATGTCATAATATAATAAATATAAGAAGGATAAATATCGATGTCACTAAGGGATAGTGAAAGATCATAAAATCCACAATTCCACGAACGAAGAATTTTGGAAATCGGTAGTCATTTTTGAGATTTCAAATCAAATCAAAAAACAATGAAAAGGTACAGATTTCGTACCAAGAACTAAACAAATTAAAATAAAACATGAATCTTTCTTCTTTATTTATCAGTGAGATATTTTTTTTTAACTTACCGTATTCAACACGCTCAAATCCGTGACTGTCATATCACCATCTTCACATAGAGTGACTATTCTATCGGCAGAGAGAAACGATACTCCGCATACTGGAGACGAATGGATCTTTATTTTGTTCAGCAAATCCTTCGACCTGTACTCCCAAATAAATACTTCACCGTCAGTCGTGCCTGCTAGTATGTCCAATTCGTAGTTTCGTCTTCTGCAAAGAAAAAAAAGTAATTGATTTTGAAGTCTCTGGAAAACAGATTGTTTTTTTTTGTTTCATTTGTTTTTTTACGTTAATATTAAAGCGATTTTCTTTTTTAAAACGCACGTTTTGAAATACACTTTCAAAAATTAAATCTCTTTCTTATAGTATAGTGAGGCAATGTAAATAAGGCTTACCTATAAGAAAGGACGGTAATCTTCCCATCGTGGTCAAATTCTGCCTTCAACCCTTTCAAAGCCTGCCCCATTTTCCCAACACTACCCCATACACGTACAACGCAATCCCACCCTCCTGATATTAAAAGCCGTTCTGAAAAACATAAAATGTTTTTCTTTATTAAACTTGATTAACTTTGAATCAAGCTAAATAAAAAATAAATGATTTTTATTCTACATGAATGTAATAATTATATTACCTCTGTCCAACCACAGTAGGCAACTAACAGAATCATCGTGAGCTCGAAAACTTTCAACCACACGTCCATATTCCACGTCATATAAGTATCTAAAACAAGAATAATATTACATGAGTAACGTTATAAAAGAACAATGTCTTTCACATTTAACTATCCTATGGTCAGCAATTGTCACTAAGTATCAGATAATCTGCTTCACTTTTTTTTATGAAGCGGTACACCTAGGCGTACAGTACTGCGACTATTAAATACAAAAAGTAAAAAACTTCAATGCATATAAATTTAACATTTTAGGATAGAAGAATTATAATATTTTATTAAATTTGTATGCTTACATTTCATTATCCCAAGCGCCAGCCGCAACGGTATGTTCGTCAATCATCACGCAAGAGCTCAAAGGAGTGGTACTAAGTATCACACTCCTTATTTGCTTCTTGCCTTCTATATCATATACTTTCAACGTCCCATCTTTTCCAACAGAAACAATTCTAGAACCATCTCGAAGCACACACGTTACTGCCTCTTTATGCAGCTTGATTTCATCGACACATTCCATTTTGTATTCATGAGGCAATGAATTAGGTAGTGGCTTTGCTACTTTCGACACAATTTTCCGTACATGAGGTTTCGTAAACAATTGCTTAGGCACTTGTCCAAACTCCATAATCTGTACCTCTAAAGCGTGCTTATCATTCATATCGTATATACTTTCGAGATCGACCGATCCCTCATAACAAACATGATGGAAGACTGGAATATAATGATATTATGTCCTTATTTGTAATATTACCCATTTTTAAGTCATATTAAATTGGTAAGAAAAGGCATTTTTAAACATTTAAAACTGTGTTATAGGTACTTAAAATTAAAAATCTATTCAAATGCAATTATTAAAATACACACCATTATAAGCTTTAACAGCTTCTTCACCTCTCTGTTTATAACCAAATATGAGATCAATCCACAAATGCAAATGCCTGGAAACATAATCAGATTCTAACGCCATTCGCAGTTTACTTATAAAGTCCTCCGGAGAACTGGCCCATGCTGGGAGTTTCACACTATCCACTTTGGCCCCATCATGACGTTCACCAAAATCGATATCATAATTATTAACCAAAAAGTCACCTTTGCCATTAGTATCATAGAATTCTGGAACCAATTCCTGTAAAGCATTCACTATAATTAGGTATTTATTAACTATAATTAGGTATTTATCCTTCTTGAAATCCAAACAATTTCTTACTTTAAAATCAGACATGTTCCTCAAGCAATTACTATAAACGTCTTTAACTGAATTGAACATCCTGTCTGGATGGTCAAACCTTCCATTTTGAAGGCACAGCATATACTGCGGATATTTTCTGACCTGAAAATATACATATACATATACATTATGAATATATTACTTTTTCAGGTGTGTATTCATTTTATATTTTATACATATTCTTACCAAATAAAAGAGAACTAGACCTGGTGCAGAATAATGTGAACCATATAAAAACTTTGGGTCACACATTTCGTGATATCTCTCTAGTAATTTTTCTAGCCGTTCTGGATTCAAAGCTCCCATAGGTTTTGATAAGTCTCTAAATGTTTCTATATTATTTAAATCTAATATATCTGAAGTGTAATCCGCAACTACCCATGGAAAGACTGGATATTGTGTGAGATCATTTTTACTCCGATCTGCAAGGCTGAATTTATTTTATATTAGGTATAAGCAAACATTAATTTATTAGATCTTTCTTTCTGAGATTGTGAAAATTATTATTCTATTATATATCTCTTTTTAACTTAACAGAAAAATAATAAAACTATACAAACATCTGGTATGTATATCCCAGTCTTATGAATTTAAAAAATTGTTGGTTTTTGACAACTACATATACCCAATTTATATTAATATATTAAATAAACTATGATATTCAAATACATTACCAATTAAGATATGTGAGATAGTCATAATTAGATACTATTCCATTTTGCCATTGCAATGTCATCTCCTCCACATGAACTCTCTCTAACTTCACATCAGGTAACCCTTCTAAAATATTGTATACCTTATTTCTATCTTCTGTACTTTGAAATGTTAAATAAATATGTGGTATTGAACTATCTTCTGCGCTATATATTTCGAGGCCCTGAAATTGCATACAAAATTAATTTTAAGTCAAATACTCTATTAATGATAAAGCAACAATATCTTATTATTATTAAAAAAAAATACATATTAACTAATGTTAGAGATATAAGCAAACAAACACCATAATATTGATACATACAACTTGCCTGAGTAAAAATCTTCTTTTATACATCCTCTTAACTTGTGCAAGCTTCACTTTCAGAATAGGACTCTAGAATAAAACGAACTTATATAAATAGGATTGTAGTATGGTATATACTAGTTAGATTACACTTTTAATATAATATACTTACACACTCAATATTATTAAAGGGTTGAAAATAAAGAGTAGTAGGTGTAAGAGCTAGTTTTCCTTGATGCCTAACTAGAGGTGATATTTTTTCAACTTGAAATTCACATAGTATTTCTTCTGTATAATCATCCATCATGACAGGATCAAACACCATCCTCATGTACCTAGAGTGCATGATGGTAGCTATCATACTATTGTGCTCTGGTGCATGCAAAGATGATGCTCTATGCAATTGCAGCATTTCAGACAAACATTCGTCCACAGAAACAAAGTCCAAGAAGAAATAAAAGTCTTTGCTCTCATATTTAAATTTGTAAGGAGCTAAAATATTATCTTCTAACATTTCACAATACTGCTTCATCTCAACTCTTATCACATTTTTCTTATCACAGCCATGTACCTCTGATATCTGTATACATTCTTTTAAATGTAATTTTATTAAAGGTTTCACCCAATCCCTAGGTTCAAATACAAGAGATTTTGAGCAGATTTTTAAACGACCCGGTGTTAAGATTCCACTTGTTAATGTATTGTTATCATTCATAGTACAAGAATAATCTTCGAAATATATTTCTCCTGGCTCTAAGAGCAACATAGAGAACCTGCAATGTAAAATTACATAAAAAGCGAATCAATTTGTGAAAGGTCTCATAAATTTATTGAACAAAAACTGACAAAACAATATTTTATCATACCTTGATTTATTCATTGTTATTTCTTGTTTTGACCCAGTCTTATTTCTTTACGAAGAAACCATGTATAGCTGCGACAGCCCTGTGACTAAAATTATATTTAAAACTATTAAATCATTAATAATAAGCATATATTACCAAGAAATAAACAAACTAAAATTCTTTTTTGCAGGCAAACAAAAACACTGCTGCACAGAGTACATTGAATATACGGGTATAGAGTAAACAGTGCTAAAAATGAATGGGCGCCATCTATCGAGCGATGTCCGGACTATTACATATAAATGTATAACTATACCGCCTATAACTATTATTATAGGTAGTTTTATTATATAACGCTATTTTTATCTGTTTCATAAGGATTTCTGAATAAAACAAAATATTATAAGTATTATTATTTTTTATTTCTATTTCTTCTATTACAATACAAAAAAGCTTGTTTTTGAATAGGATCATTATTATTCAGTTCCCGACTGGTACCGTCCAAGATTTTATTTGTACATTTACACCACCTATACGTAAAAAATCGGCTTGAAAAGTCGAACATAAATTCTATCACATCTTTTTTATGATTTGTACACTGAGCAAAGCTTGTATTAATTAATACATACATCAGTGTTTTAATGTAAGCATTTAAGTTGTGAATTTCACTTTTTTTTGATAGAATGTAAAATGTAACATCCTGCATTTCAGAAAAACATCTCTTTAATTTATCGTTGGGATAAGTTAAATATTGTTTATTTTTCTTGTATTCTCTCCTTCTTATATATTTATTAGAATCGGACTTATCAAAAAAATCTTTTACACACGACTCACAATTTTTGAAAATTTTTTTTGCTTTGCTTAATAAGTATCCGGATACGTACTCTAGCTGAGCCTTTATTCTGGGATCCCTTTGCTTAATTTCGTAATCAATTATTATGTTTTCATTCATTAGATCTTCATAATCAATTTCGCATCTTTCGTTACTAATTTCATTTGGTGCAAAAAATATGTCATCAAATGATTGGAACACATTACAAAAATCATCTTCGCAATTCGAACCCGGAGAATAATTGCTACTCAAACTACTAACTAATAAGGAGGCAAAAGCTACTTCAAAGTTAGCACACGTAGGCGAGTTGCTTCGAATTCCATGACTACGTATGTTGCCAAAAAAATTTTCAAGGGGATCTTGATTGAAATGTCTGCACCAAATTGATTTGACATTATATTCACTGAAAAGTTTTTCTCGCAGTAGTTCCATATTTTCTAAGGTATGTATCCAATTATTAATGGATGGAACGGTACCAGTTTTTCCATTTACGCTTATAAATTTCATTGTTTTTAAAATTCTTTTGGCTTCAGTCCACAGTTCTTTGTGGGCTGAATTTGGTGTCACACTGGTCAGCAGGTTTTTGCCACTTCGATTTTTTGCATTTTTATTGCTTCCATTCATGGAGTCAAATAAGTTATCAATAAAAATAATAAAATCTGCAGTATTTTTCGATTCTTCAGACAGTATCCCAATTTCTGTAACAAAAAATAAGGTTTTATTTAAAATGACATTTTTGACTAATGATGAAGTACATCAAAAATTCTGTAATCCAATCAGATAGCCAGCTTGCTTATCTATTGGTAATTTTTTTTCTATTTAATTTACTCTAATTGCTCTGTAATTGTGAAAGTGAAAAGACTAACTTTCGTATTTATCCTTAGGCCGGTTGCAGAGCTTCACCGACCATCAGTGCGTACGTCAGTCGCGCTTGTCATAATATGTATGGAAATTCATAAAACCGTTCATAGCTAGACCGACCATAGGGCGTATTCAGAAAGAAAGCTTGAAACTTATAAGCGCTTATCGGCGCTTATAAGCGCTGATCGGCGCCGACAAGTTTGTTGAAACTTGTTGGAACTTGTCGGCGCCTATCAGCGCTTATAAGCGCATGTTCATATATTTTCCTGCGCGGGTTACCAGCGCTTATAAGCGCCGATAAGCGCTTATAAGCGCTTATAAGTTTCAAGCTTTCTTTCTGAATACGCCCATACGCACGCATATTCCATACATATGACAAGCGCGACTGACGTACGCACTGATGGTCGGTGAAGCTCTGCAACCGGCCTTAATGATAATATAATAACTTAATGATAAAACCATGGGGGAAATTAAATTACTTTTTCATATGAATATATGTATGTACCTAGTGGTTCATATTTATAGGGGTGTTTATATGTCTCATTAAATGAGTTAAGCATCAAGGGCATAGTGATTTTTCGGATCAAAGGCCAATTTTGTATGGGAGCACCAATTTTTTTTTCATATCAGAAAAGTAGATCAGTTTCATGGGCTCATCAACTCTTCTTAAGTACTGCTTGAGAATTTTGTTACACCCTGTATACACATGCTACTCTTTTTAGCGAGAAAACGTCTTATTGCTATGAGAAAATATTTAAACCTCACGACGGAAAGCTAGCATAAACAAAAAAATAATTAGTTTATAAACTTACCAGCTAAATAGCCCATTGTTTTCCCAACAGTTTGACTGAAGAGTTGAGCAGCGTACTTAACTTTCATTTTCGGTATTTTTTCTTTCAAGCAATGGCTTTCTGTCAAATTTTTTATAATTTTTAAACCTTTATATGTAGGATTATTGTGGTATAGTTCCACAATATGTTCCCACTTGGCAACTTTACTTTCTCCATTTATTACATATTGTAAATTTTTAGTGAGCAAGTTGTTTCGTAAACCTTTCAACATGTGTGGGACATCATACAATGGGATAACTACTTGACCATCAACTGTAAATACTTTCTCTCTTAAAACTTGATTTCTCCTCAAATGCTCTTCTCTATTTGCTTCTATAAGGCTATTAATTGCAGCAGTGTTTGAGGTGCCTTGGTCACAAACAGTCGCAACAACGACAAATCCAATAAAATGAAGCTTTTTTATTATAAGTTCTATTTGCGCTGCTAAAACCTGTTTCGGTGTACTACATGAGCAGAATGAATAATAAATTGGCTGCTTGTAGTTTCTGACTACTCCTCGTATCATGTACACTAGAACATGGTCAGCAATCTGTTTCTTCGGTTCCCCCACGTAGTTTACAAAGCCAGTAACTTTATCCTTTTTTCTGTTGTAATCAAAATGTGGGGTGAGAGCCATTTCATCAAAAATAAGGGTGCATAATTTTTCACTATCCTTCATTTTTTGCACTTTTTTTTTTAATTGATCAAATATTTTTTCATTAATGCCCGGTCTCAAAGCAGCTCTTGAAATCATTCTACTTAAAGTCATTGGGGAAGGCAGAATAAACATCTTGCTGAGCCATTTGTAGCATTTTGGTCCACGCTTATAAACAGAAAGCGCCATTATTTTCTCCTCTTTAGTAAATCGTCGCCCCATTTTAGGCTTCATAATTTCACGAAACTGCATAATAGTAAAAATAGCAGCCAATCTTTTGAATTTGCTGAGTGCATTTTGAAATGCTGTATTATTGTAAAGATTGTTAGCATTTTTAAGTCTCTGCTTGTATGAATTGTTTTTTTTCTGTAGTTTCTGTATCTCCTTGTACAAACGTGGCCCATCATTTGTTGTATGTTTCTTAGTGCTTCCTGGAAAAAAAAAGTTTTGAATTAATATGAGAAGAAAGGAGAGATTTAAGATTTTTGCCAAAGATAAAGTGTTCAGAGGCCACCACCACACACGTGTAGAAAAAAGCCTTTAGTAATTTTTTTTTTAAAGTTGAAGCATCATGGTGTAATGTTAATAAGCAGCTAATGAGCAAACACTTTCTATGTATGTAGTTGTATCATAAGAGGAATATGGTATTGATACAACATCTCAATACAAAGTTCTAATAAATTGTGATTTTTTGGCTAAAGGATGATAATTTGAGTAAACAGCTAAATAAAAGTAAAATTATGAAAAAAAATTCGCATACAAAAGTTTTTACATAAGTTCTTAAACTTTGAAAATTACATTTCATATTAATAGGGAATGGAAAATAACCTAACACTAAAATTATGATAAGTTTCCCTTAAAAAGTAGTGTTTGTTTTACTTAAATAAAAAAAATCTTTTTACTAAAGTTACCATAAATATGAATGAATGAATGAAATATGAAATAGTGTTATATTATAACATAAGTCAATGTGACCTGATTTCACCACTTCTGCCGTAAATACATTTATCTAGGATAGATATTATGTATGTAAGTAAATAAATTCCAAGAAAACTTACTTTTCGGAGTTTGGATGTTCAATTTAGTTCTGTCTTCAATTTGAGATGTTTGCTGTTTTCCTGTAGTTAAAGAAATGTTGGTTAGTTTATAAATTAAACTTTGTTTTATTATCAGGAATAAATTGTTATACCATATCACATGTTGTATGAGAAAATTTCTCCATACAAAGTTAAAAAATTGTGATTTTTAAAGTGAAACTTTTATTACATCGTCTCAAACTTTTTGGTCTGTGTAGCGCATGTCGCGTGTATCGCGGCTGCCGAGTAGGTATACCTACTCGGCATGCGACATGCGCTACACAAAGCAGTGTTCGGAACCGTTCGAACAGTTTCACTTTTACCGTGGTTTCATAAAACCACACAACATTTTTTTTCTAAGGTCGGAATAAATACCTTTCTAAGGTTTAAGAGTTCTTAAGGGTAAACAATTACATTCCATAATAATAGGGAAAGGAAAATAACCTATCTAACACTTGTAATATTGTGATAAGTTTCCCTCAAAACATACAGAAATGGTGGGATATAAACTAAACTTTATTTTATTCTCAAAAATAAATTGTTATTCCTTCAACTTATTGATATTAAATGTTACAATAATTAAATAATTATGAATTAACGATAGTTTATAAATATTAACTATGCATAGCAATTATCTATCATTTCAAATATAGTTAAAAAATGTTAACAATAATATGACATATTTCACAGATAACATCGCATGTTGTATGAGAACATTTTTTTTGAAAATTCATAAGAAGTAATTCTTCAGATTTGTTTAGTTTAAGTGTACCTAGATCAGTCCATTGAAAATTCATAAGAAGTAATTCTTCAGATTTGTTTAGTTTAAGTGTACCTAGATCAGTCCATTGAAAATTCATAAGAAGTAATTCTTCAGATTTGTTTAGTTTAAGTGTACCTAGATCAGTCCATTGAAAATTCATAAGAAGTAATTCTTCAGATTTGTTTAGTTTAAGTGTACCTAGATCAGTCCATTTTAAGTATTAGTTGTCTATTTTAAACCAACGTCAAAAAAATGAAAAGGAGGTTCTCAATTCAGCTGGTACCTATATTTTTTTTGTTACTCGGATCACAAGACTTTCAGGATTGATTACTTTATTACTTTACTCAATATTTTAAATAAATTATGATTAGTAATAAAAATACAACAGCTGACATACCTGATGATGAAGGCAATGCTGCTGAAATTTCTTCAGTACAGCAATGAGAATCTTTGGCAGTTGTAACATCAGCCAATGGAACTGTTTTTGTAAAACCTGTAAAAGATTTTAGTACCTATATTACCTATGACGTAGTAAAAATAAATGATAAAATACATTGCAATTACAAGATAAGCCATTATGTATTAATGAAGCAAGAAATTAATTCATCAAAAGAAGTTCAAACTTTTACAATTTCTCAATATGTTTTGGAAATTGATGTAATTTACTACCTACTTATTGTTTTAGGTACAAAGTAGTACAAAAACTATTTTTGTATATTACTTAAAAATTGGGGGCCCCGAGAGTTTATAATGGTCAAAGTTTATGGCTACTTTAAGGCACCTTGTTTCATGTTTGTTTTCTCTGTTTTCCATGGCACAAGATATGCTTAGTATGATATAACAGGACTTGATGCGGATTGAGTACCTAATTATTTTTAAAAATAAATTATAAATAATAAAACAGCTGACTAACCTGATGTTGAAGGCAATGCTGATGAAATTCCTTCAGTATAGCTATAAGCAGCTGCAACATTTGTAACATCGGCCAATGGAAGGCTTTTTTTAAAACCTGCAAAAAAGTTATAAGTTAATAAGGTACATACATATATTATGAAGTAAGATATTATATATGATGAAATACAGTGCAGTAATATGATAAACTGTTATATTATGTACTAATGATGCAAAAAATAAATTCATCAACAGAAGTTCAAAATGTTATAACTGACTATTATTCAATATTTTTTTGGAAATTTATGTACCTACTTACCTACTTATGTTAACTCAATAATTATTTTTTCTCTTTTACTTCAAAATCAGGGGCTCTGACATTATTGGTCAAAGTTAGCCGATAAATAGTTTTATAGAGATTTATTCTGTGCAAAAGATTCGCTCATAATAAAATAAGTTACATGTCAAAATAAAATAAGATCGTCAAAAATATAAAATAACAAAAGAATTAATAAAGTATATAGGTAAACCACCCTATTATTGGCACTCTACCAATTTATTGGCATGCTCCAGTTTTTTTAAGAAAATTAAGATTTTTTTGTAGCCAGTATAAATTTTGTAGTTGAAATTAATAAGTAGCGTATCATTCTTTACTCAACTAGCTAACAATGTTTTTTATTTCTTAAAACATTGCGGCGTATCAACCATCTGTTTGACAAGCCGGGACTTGTGTGGCAAAAATATTCAAAATATTCGTTTTTTACTAAGGTAAGAGCTATCATGAACTTAAAAGAAATTGCAATTCCGTTATGTTTTTCTTATGCATATTCATTTTGTCTTATTATTGAATGTATGAACTGCCTTTTTTAAACATTATTTTAAAATTTAACAGCCAACTTTTAGTTATTTGTGGTATGCCAACAATTGGACTGTTTAAAATCTGTTTATCCATTTTATTGGCACACAAAAATGTTAATTGAAACTTAAAAATTACTTATGATGTCATTCAATCAGAACTGTGATTTAATCGTAAGCTAAAATTGTTCTATGTTTTATTTAAGTAGGTTTTTTGGTTGTCTAAAACCATATTTAAAAAATAAGCGTTCCAACTGAAATGGTATGTTCCTCTACAAATAAATGTGACACTTCTTTTAACAAAGTCTTTTATTTTGTTTATTTCAAAATTAATTTCTGTTAATTTATGAATGGTAAAAATTAACTTTAAGATGTCATAGTACACACTTTGAAAGCCCTACTTAAGATCTAGTAAATATTTTTCAGTCTTGAATAGTGACAATAATTGGAAACAATCACTGCCAATAAAAGGTTTGACTATGTCAGCAACTGGTATGTTTGGTTTTTCTTTTAAAGATTCACTATATTAAATAAAGAGATTTAATTTAAAATTGAAAAGTACTTTATAATATTCTCCATAGATTAGAATACCAGTATAAATGTTTTTTTCTTAAATAAAACATAATTGTACATGCAAATTTCACCGGTTTTGTGAAGTAGCTGCTTAAAGTGCCAATAATTGGGTGGTTTACCCTACTTAACAAAAATAATTATAAAACTTTTTCTAAATGTTTAGTCACCTGGCAAATACAATGAAGGGACAGCATTAGGACTAAGCATTTTGCTTCTGGTGTGATACTGAATTTCAAAATGTTGATGACAAATTTTGCGATATTTATAAATATATGCATTATCCAAAGCCAAAATTTCGCCTCCAATTCTATAAAGCCATATCCGGAAACGTTCCATGTCTTTATCTGGATTTGGAAACTTGTGAAGTATTTGTGTATCCGAACCTGAAAGTATAATTTGATGCATTATTATTAGAACTAGTAGCAATGTAAAGGCAATAATATATTATAATACCTAATAAATATTTAATTTATCATACTTAGTGTAATTTTTGTGCAATAACCGAGAAAAGTTTAGTACTAACAAGTGCTGATTTTATAAATGATGAATTTTATAGTTGAATAAAAAACATCAAATTATTCTTATACCTATATTACTTTTCAAATGATTCAAGAACTAAACTCGAAAACACTAGATTCACATTCAATTTTGAAATAGATAAGTAGGTACCTGTAATCATTTAAATTAGTTTTGTGTGAGATTGAGCATGAGTATTATCAATTTGCCAAATTAATAGTAACATTTCAAAGGCTGAGGGTTAAGGCATATAAAATGTACATATGGAAAATAGAAATAAAAGTAGAAATATAAGTTATTAGTGAAAATGTTTCAATGTAGGTAATTTTTGTAATTTTTTGCCATTTTACCATGCCAAAATAGGGTTTGTTTACTCGCTGAGCGTTCTGATTGGCTAATAAAGGTTAGTCGACCAATCAAAACTCCCGCTACTTAACGAAATATGCACGATTGGTGAAAAAGGCTAAAATATGCACTAACGCCGTAATTAGAGAGATTTATGCATTTGCATATGAAAATATGCAAATGCATATAATCCGATGTCTAGTCATAATGTATTGCATAACAATGTGCTAGACATTAAGTACATCAAATAGCACTTTTTAAGGGTTGACTTTAGAAACGTGCGGCACGAATTTCGGCGCGATTTTAATTTTTATCGATCGATAATGATGCCCCGAAACATACATTAGCGGCTTTTCGTGCGGAAACGTGAAATTACAGAGAAATCTTTTTTTTAATTTTTGAGATTATGTTCAAAATTGTTTGAGTTACATTGACAAAACTACAAGAATTTTGTTTGAAAGAGATAACAAATGTCTTAATGTACATATTAAAAACCATAGTTCATTCAAAAGCATGTTGCTGAGGGGACAACAATTCATACGGGTTATTGGCGAGCATATGATTGTTTGGGGCAATATGGGTATGTTCATAAAAAAGTTAATCACTCAGACCCAGACAACCCATTTGTTGCCTCTGACCCATTTGAGTCCCAGTGGCATGTTGTAAAAAGATTTTTTAAAAAAGATAACTATAACCACCCAGCAAACTTCGGTGATAATATTATAGAATATGTCGAGACGATGGGTGGAAAAAAATAAAATGGATCCATTCATTGCCATTGTAAATTGTATCAAACATGTATACAAGATTTGAATAAATAATTATTTAAAAAAAATGTTTTTATTGTATGTATATTGCACACAAATTGTTAATCACAGAACCGAATCTGTCCACCCCGATTCCACGTGGTACTTGTCTGTCATACACTAGAGTGTATTAAAAAAGTCGGAGGCGCGGAGGAGCGTGGCGCCCGCGTGTGCTGAGGAGCAGGCAGAGTCAAGCGAGCCGGAGTGGCTGAGGCTGGTCGCCAAAGGCGACCAAAAAGCCGAAGCTACGAAGGCGAGTGAAGACTCCTGCCTGCAACGACGTACACGGGGGCAAGCGCCACGTTCTGCAGCGCCGGAGCAGTCAAGAAAGCCCATAATCTTCGTTATATTTCTAACTACATCACTATACATAGTATAAAACAAAGTCACTTTCTCTATCCCTATGTCCCTTTGTATGCTTAAATCTTTCAAACTACGCAACGGATTTTGATGCGGTTTTTGTTAATAGATAGAGTGATTCAAGAGGAAGGTTTTAGTATATAATTTATTAGGTTTAAGTCACAGCGGGCGAAGCCGCGGGCGGTAAGCTAGTATAAATATAATCTCAAAAAAAAATAAAAAAAAAATAGAAGGGGGGGTTTCCTCACCCCCCCACTTTATAGGGGGTCTCCCCTTACCTCCCCCCACCCTTTCCCTCCCCTCCCCCCCCTTAATTCGTGCCGCAAATTTCTAAAGAAATACCCTTTTTAAGGTAAATGCTTTGATTTTACGCTGATTATAAGTATAAGTTCTATTACTTTTGGCTAGGATGATAAAAGTAGAACATCTTGACAAACACAAACTAACCTAACTATCAGCCCGTGAGTAGCAAAGCCTAAACAGCAATGTATTTATTTGAGCTACTTATTTTGGCAAATCCAAATAAATAACACGATTATAGACTTACCACAGGTCGGCACACAGCACTTTTTCTCGGCAGCCATAGTGATCAGAAATGAAGTTGAGATCAAATCCAAAACGGAAGAATCAAAGTCCGGAGTCAAGCCTGGGGTCACGATTTTCAACAGATACATAAAAGTCCATAAACACGCCAATTCGTGGGGATAAATCCGAATAAACATAAAAACCACCATGAACGATTCCAAATTTCCAATGCGCAAACGCCACGCAAACGCCGGTAAACGGAGTGAGGGAGTGAGGGGGCGAGGGGCAATAAACATAAAACAAACATGTGTCAACTGTCAACTGTCATCTGTCAAAAGAATTTGTAAGGCTGACATCTGTTGAGCTATGTCCGAACTAAAATGAACCAACATAAATGTACTGAGAGTGAAATGTTCTAGCTGAAAAGACCCTGCACTGCTGTCACCTCAGAGCGCTGTCACTGATGGTGATGTAGATTGTCATTAATGTCATTAAAATTAACAGATAATATATAACTTCAGTGTCAGCACTTGCTAAAATTATATATTGAAATATTTTATTTTACATACAATAAATGAGGAAACAATGAAAAAATCTAGGTAGATAATTATTTATATGTTAAATTTTAACTATTCTTTACGCTTCCATTGGCTAGGTATATGTGCAACAAAAAAAAAAAAGATAAAAAAACAATGGCATGACGCATGTCATTCTGACCAATGCAAAGGCGCGAGTTTTAACTTACACGTACCTAATTAATTTATGGAAACGCCTTTCCCTTAGAATTGTATGGAAATTAAAAAAAAATATCATGCAAGAAGTAACAAATGCTATTAGACAGATGCGGTTTCCTCAAAAACTTTGGTATTTATTGGACTTGCATACCGATGCAATATTATGGGGTGGTACTGGGCGCACTATTCTCCTGAATTATCGCGTTTTGCATACTTATTTACAATGTAATCATTCCATTTTTAAAACTACCAATATCTCTAGCTTTGTAAGACAATTAAATTTATATGGATTCCGCAAAGTTACTTCACATTTACAAGATCCGCTTTGCAATTCGAGTAATCCATATATGCATGAATATATTCATGATTATTTTCAATTTGGTAGACCAGAATTACTTAACAAGATCACGAGAAAGGCGCTAACCATTAAAAAAAACTTCAAACCAAAGGTTTGTTGTAGTTTTAAATTGTTAGGTACATATAAACTATATAATATGTAGCTTTGATTTTATAATTTTCTTTTTCTTTGGCAGAATTTATATAGTAACGACCAAAATCTTTATGTTACACCATTACAAAAAGCTAGAAGAGCTTTACAAATTGCACTCAAAAAAGCAGCTCAGGATTTATACATTCAAACCTCTCCAAAACCAGCATGTAACATGGACTATGAGGGTATATTAATAAAACTCTTTTTGATTACTTATCATGTTTAAAAATAATATTCTTTTAAATAAATGTTATTTGATATTTCATATAGATGAACAAGATGAATATCAAGATGAAGAAAGTGTTGAACTGGACTGGCTTATACCATGTGATGACACTGCTAAAGATATCCAGAAAGAGTTCCAACATACAGGTCCTTACCTAAATCCTTACCATTTGATTATATATTTATCCTTCACTTACCATAATTTCCAATCATTTAATCCTTTCTGCATCCAATCCCTTACTAGTCACTCCTTACAGGTGTGGAGAAATTGGTAAAGCCAAATGATACTATAGGTGGAGAGGCTTATGGGTAAGATAAAGTTTTAATCAAGTAAATTTAATTTCACAAGATTCATAACTTTTATAAGTAATCATTATTTAATGTGAATAAAAAATATGTTTATAGTGATATTTCACAAGATAATCTCATCAATTTCTCCGATGATTCATGTCAGCAAGTCAATGATAATTATTCAGCTCAATTTCTAAACATGCCTGACCTTGATTCTGAACACACTGGAGAAAATTCAGGCGTTGAATTGCTTGCTGAATTCAATATTGGTCATGATATTGATCAAGGTATTACCAAGAAAAAGGAAAAAGATAATAATTCTTTAAATTGTGTCTTACCATCTGTGAGCAATGACCACAATGATGATATCAGCTTTGTTGAGGTATAGTGTTATACTTTTTACTATTTTCAAATACTGGGATTTTTTTTAACCAGATTGAAGTTTTAAACAGAGTGTTAAACTTTATACTATAGAGAAGCTATATTATACTGAAAGTAATAATTTTGATACATCTTTACAGTCCAATGAAAATGCTAATCATTACCATGGAGAATGGGATCAGATGTTTAATGACATAATGATAAATAAGAGCTCCAGTCAAGACAGTGTCTCCAATTTGAAGGAGCTGTATTCCCAAATATCTCAAACTATTGATTTACTTAATTCATAAGTTCAATACAATAATATGGTTAAAATAAACATTTATTATATTCCTTATGCCGTGTATTAATCGTAAAAAATACAAAATAAAATTACTTCTTCTGTTTTTTCTTCTCAGCTTCTTCTTCTTTCTCTTTTTCAATAACAGTAACATATGAGTTGATAGTGTCCAAATCTAACATTTGCATGGGTTGGTTGCGTCTCATGACAGCTATTTCAAGGTTCTTCTGACCAGATTGTACAACTTCAAGGAGGGCCCGAATCGCAAGCTGTAATGACGAAATGGAAAATTTAATAATAGATATTCAGTCTCAGTCGCATATAATAATAAAATATATAAAAGTCAAGGAATGTAGGTATAAATATTTATAAGTCTATGCAGCTTAAAGCGAATAATATGTAAATACTAGCGGTCCGCCCCGGCTTCGCCCGTGGTATATGTTTACGTTTTCTCTACATAAAAACCATCCTCGTACTTCAAGGAATATAATAAAAAAAGAATTATCGAAATCGGTTCAGCCGTTCTCGAGTTATGCGCTTACCAACACATTTTGCGATTCATTTTTATATATAAGATTATTACTTATTGAGTGTATAAACTGATGAAGGAGTATTTGTGTGGATGAATGTATGGAAATAGTACTGTGTGAAATATTATGGAGATTTATAATTTGCTACTTTTTATCCTGATAATGCAAGTGAAGGTTTTAATATACATAGGTGTTGAAAAATAAAATTATATTTTGATATAACTATTCTTTGCTAAAGATTTTGATTTTTCACAGATATAGTATTGCCACCATTCTAATACTGTTTTTACTGAAAATCAATTTAAATAAGTAATATGGGTCTTCTCACCTTTACTGCACCATTTTCTGAGGCAACTTCTTCAGGAGTATAATTCTTTTCTAAGAATTCTCGCACAGTTTTGGCTGATCGGCCAGTTGCATTGGCTTTCCATTCATAATAAATACCTGATGGCTCAGTTTGGAACAATCTAGGATGACCATCATAGTCAAAACCTCCAATAAGGCATGAGATACCGAACGGGCGACGACCATTACTTTGTGTGTATTTCTGTTTGAGTCCAGCAATATATCTGGTAATATATTCCAGAGTGACTGGATCCTCCACTGTCAATTTGTGAGACTGGCATTCAATTTGAGCTCTGTTTATAAGTATACGAGCATCTGCTGTCAAACCGGCAAAAGCCATTACCACATGATCGTCGAGAAGACAGATTTTTCTTACTGTTCTTTCTTCTTGAAGTTTAGCAACTGACTTCTTTTCAACGCCCAACACTACGACATCTTTACCCCTTACGCCAACCTAAAATAAACCATACATTTATAATAATCCAATAAATTCCTGTTCTCAAGCAACTACAAAAGTACATACAGCAGTTGATCCTTTGCGGACGGCTTCTTGTGCATATTCTACTTGCAGCAAATGGCCATCTGGTGAAAAGACTGTAATAGCTCTATCGTAACGAGCAGACATTTTAAAAGTTTAAAAACTAGTTACAAGTTAGTAAAACAAAACGAATGTATTGAATTTGCTTAGTAATAACCGATGCACCGCTAATACAATGACAAGGCGAAATGTCAAATTTAGAATAGTGCTGTACTGACTGAAGTAAGGACGGATGTTCAATATGTTTCTGTATCGATTCAATATAATATAAAAATATTATAATCGTATTATGAAAATGATAAATTATATATTTTTATGCGTTGAATTTATTCTATATTTTTATTTTCAATAATAATTTAACCAGTTAACAATAGGGTAAACATCTCATCTGTGGAAAATAATGTTGAAAAAAAAAAATACTGTCAAATGAGCAACATGGCGGCTGTCATGACGGATTTCGAGCCGTGGTTAAGCGATAAATTAAAGTCTTTAAAAACTGATGAAGGAGTATTTGGATCCTATATTTCAGGTATATTAGAAGGCGAAGATTCCATAGATGAAAAAAAAGATGCTTTAGAAGACCTATTGTCTGAAATTGTGGTAAGCCTCCAAGGAACATTTATTGGTTAATATTAATAAGGATATATATTTATTAATCAAATCTTGTACTCCTCAGGAAAACGATATAACAATACACGTTAACGAAATAATTGAGAAATGGGAGTCGTGCAAACCAAATCAGGAGGGTCCAAAGCAAGTATCCAATATAGATGTCGATATTCAATTAACCAAAATGCTAGAATCTCAGTCACTAGCGACTACAACTCGAAAAGAATATACAGACGAAGAAAAGAAGATACGTGAGGCCATTCTATCACAGTATAGTCAGCTCTCTGATAATGAGGTACATTTAAAATATTTATTTATTAAAACTTTATATAAAAAATTAGCTCTCCGTCGTCTTCACCCGTGGTATAAAGATAGCCTATTGATTCTGGGATCACATATTATACAGTGAAATGAAATAAAAATTGATACAAGTCTAATAGTTCCCAAGATTGCTGTGTTAAAATAAACTCTTCAGCTTTACATTGTTAGTGCAGATATTTTACTTATTATGAAAATATGGATATTGTTACTTTAACTATTTTCAAATTACAGGAAGAAGTAGGAACAGTGGATGTTTCTGAGGGTGGAGATTTAGTTAAGAACACAAACGCCTTAGATGTAGCTGCAGCAGCTAAAGAGAGACGTGAACAAGCAAGACTCGAAGCACAAAAGAAGAAAGAAAAAGATAGAGAAGACAGGTATTTTATTTATTACTAAAAAAATTATATTTGCCAGCCTGTTGCTAAAAAAAATAATTTTTAAAATTGTGACACTAAAAATTGCAATAGTAATACATATTATGGTTATATTTAGATATCTTAAAACCTATTCATCATAGCATTAATATCATAATATGTTTAACCTTTCCAGAGAAAAGCAAAAACAATTAAAAGAAGAGAAAAAAGAAAAACGTAAGACACAAAAGTCTGAAAGGAAAAGGTGAAAGTGCTAAACAGTGGCAAGCAGTAGTGGTCAACTACCCTTGTTTATTAATTGTTATCTTGGCAGAAAACTGATTATAAACATTCTAAGTATTAAGTATCGCCTTACAATGCAAATGTATTTTTAAAAATGGCTAGTGATAAAAATGTAACCTTGTCATAAAAGCTATGATTTCTCTAAAATAAGTATTTTTAATGTATCAGAAAAATTTTTGTTACACGAATTATCCATATCAATATTATTTGATGTTGAATATAGTTTTAATATTTATTTTTTATTTATTATTTACCAACCATAACATTGAAATGTCTTTCAAATTTTACATTAACTACGCTTACCAGTTTCAGGCCTATTTTTTTTTATCTTAACAGCTAATAAAATTAAATGTAAGTAAACATAATTATATATTATGGTCAATAGGCAGTATATGTAAAATAAACAAAATAAGCATTTCTAATAAATTTAATAGTTTATCACAGTTGATTATAACTGAAACTTATTTCATAAGTTTTAATATTTTATAGAAAAAAAAAATTACAACATACAAGCTTAAACAGATAAGTTAATTGTAACTAGTATTAATGTTAAACATTAAAAAATAGGTTATCACCAAATATTAAGTATATTAATTGTTTAACACAACTTTGAACTGATATAAATAACACATCTCTGCTGTAGATGTAGGAAAAAAAGCAGTTTAAAAGATAATAAATCATTACTCATATTAACTCATGCTATTGTCATTCTCCTTTTCTTCATTGTTAGTTACTATAAAATTATGTGCACCTCCAGCATATATTTGGCTTACTTTCAAATTAACATGATCTAAAGGTATTAATGTTGGGAAATATACTAAATCTGCTGATGTTGTTCCTGTATTTGCATGTTCATTCCATCCCCAGGCCCACAGGGAATTGTCTGTTGCAAGACAAATTGTATGTTCTGACCCTAACACAATGTCTTTAACTTGTCTACCATCTGTAAAATTATAATAGATGCAGATTTGGGGTTGTGTATGTAAAAAAAACATAACAGAAAATTTAGTTAATCTTAGTAGTAAGATGGAGCTTGATACATGATAAAATATAGCTTTAGGTTTATATTGAAAATACAATTATTTGGACAAAAATGTAACAGTAAATAAAAATTTAAAATTTAAATAACTACCTGGTAACTTAATGTGAATGATGCTCCCATCAAAGGGCTTGTCTGTGCCAAGCTGGCCATAGTTATTCCTACCCCATGTAAGAAGCTGGCCATCTTCTAACCACAGCAAAACATTGGTCCATCCACTAAGAAGCTTCTTAACTTTCTGCTTGACATCAATATCAATTTTCTCAGGTTTGTAAATCTTTTTATACTTTTCAGAAGTCAGTAATAATTGACCATGTCTATTATCTCCCCAAACATACAGAGCTTTATCATCTGAGCACCAAGCTACTGTGTGATTCTGCCCACAAGCTACATGTGTTAGTCTATTTGTTATTGGTACTTTTTGGAACCTATCTGAAATAAGCACATCTTTACCTAGACCAAGTTGTCCATGCTTACCGCATCCTGTAATCCATACTTCACCCTTTGAGTTAATAATAGCAGTATGCCTCAAGCCCATTGATACAGAACATGCATTTACATGTAATCTAATAGGTTTTATTGCTTCCGGAAACTGCTCTTTAGGTAATCCCAACTGCCCATGGCTATTGGAACCCCAAACAAATAAGAATTTATCGTCGGTAACACCACAACTGAAGTCCCAACCACATGAGATATTTGTAAATTTGATACCGCTCAAAGACCATACCCTTTGAAATTTGTGCACATCGTTTTCAAGGCCACATTGCTTTTTGGAATTCCAACCGCATGCAAAAAGTTTTCCGTCATCATCTAAAAGAAGGGTATGCCCCCCTCCACAAGCAATTTGATTGACATTACTACAATCATTTGACAAGATTTTAGTAGGTGTATCCACTTGTTCACTAACCTTATCAAGGCCTAGCTGGCCATGAGAATTTGCACCCTAAAAGAGACTACCTGTTTAATATTTTATGGAATAGCTTAGTTAAATATATATTTAATAAAATAAGTATTCACCCATGACCATAACGTAAACATAATGAAAATAAGAACTTAGTTTTTTGATTTAACAGAACTATCCTTGAGCATAATATTGCTCTTTAAACATTTCAACACATATGTATATGCACTTCAAATGCCTATAATAAAGATGGAATTGAAAATAATTAAAAAAATTACAATGTTATCGTGCGGGGAATTGACATCATTTTGATTCACATTTCACGTTGTTTTGACTTTTGACATACTGACATTGACATGACAGTTTAGACAGATAAAAAATTTCAATATTTCCATTGTACAATGCGATCCGGCCACGATCATCCAGAAGCAGTCATCTTTAGTTTGAAATTGGTTTGAAAAGATTAAAATCTAGTTTTTATAACATTTTTTTGGTCATGCATCGTTAATATTTGTATCAATTATAAATAATATGGACTCGTCATCATCAACCTATCGATTATATATTATATCGTTTTTATTTTAGATATACTTCCGTGGAGTGTATATTTGGGCAGCTACATCTTGGACTATAAAATTTTAAATATAAACAAAAAAATAAAGAGATCTATAGTTCGTATTCGTTCCATTAATGAGCTAATTAATTTTTGAGCGTTTAAATCCATGCCCAGGCTTTTAAAACGAGCTGCAGCTGAAGCTTGAACTAGTTAGATCTAGATGGCGCTTTCTTTACAGAAAAGCAAGGTAGGTTAAATCAGAGCTCGCAGAATAGGTATGTGAATGAAAGTTATAACTAATTGCTGAATCACAAGAATGACTGTGATGTTTTATTAAAACATCAAACTACCTTTTAGTTGCAGATTTGAAATAAGCAGAATATATAAGTTGGTTAAAATATGCAACTAAAACACACATTGTTATTGCAGAATAATTTTAATAAACTTACATACCTAGTACCTAACTACGTTAATTGTTCCGGAAAGATGGTCAGAGAAGACGCATTTTTTGTGTAAAATTGTAAAATTTTTCGTTTAACAACTTTACTGGAGTGGAAGTGAAACCCACCTGAAACCTGAAAAGTTTTAGTGCAAAAGTTAGCCAGTTATGCTACTCTGCGAGTTTTCCTTTTATTCCTTGAAAGGTAAAAAGTTGCACGGCAGCAACCCCGTAAGCTGCTTTGTGATACTTTCATTAAAACTGGAAGCAACAATACCGCTCTGAAACTTGACCCTTTGAAATTTTAACTTTGCACAATGAAATGTGCCAGAGTGCTAATGGAATTCTTTCAAGTAAGTTTAGGAAGACTAATTGGTGGGAACGTTATTTAAATTTTTCTTCTAGAAGTTTCGAGTTTATAAGAAATATACCTATATTAAGAAGAGCTGGAACGTCAACACATTTACACATTGCACATGTTAGGCCGGGAGATACTGACGCAAAATTTCGGGTCATTTGTAACAGGATGGCGGTCTAGAGGGGTCTTAGTACGCAATGACAAAAAGAAAAATGATGGTCAGAACGCTGGTACCGGAGGACTAGTCGCGTGGGCGTTAGTCACACTCGTCGGATAAATAGCGAAAGTCCAACGATTTGTAACACAAAAATTTTAGAATTTACCGATAGCCCTTAAAAAAGATGTAGGCGGTAGTGTCATGCCATACTTTTACGATGTGACTTACAGTCCGCCTTACCGACGTGAACGCGTTGTTTAAAAAAACAATTCAACCATTTGTACCGGGCTAACTTTTGCACAGGTAACAATCGTCGTGCAGCCATTTACTAAAATCGCCATGCCATACTTTTCGGACGATACCAAATAGTCGCCATACCGCGGAAAATCTGCAAATTTTTGAATTTTTTTTCTCGCCAAACGATTTGTACCACCCTACATTTTTTTTTCAACAACTCCTGAATGATTATAAATAGAAGTGTGATAATGCCATACCTGTGGGAGGTGGCGAATGTGTATAAGATATTTTTCTTATTGTAAGATTTTATTCGTAGTTTGAACGATTTGTAGCAGTATGGCACTAATTTTTCCCTCTATTAAAAGTATGGCAAATATAATAATGGTCACGTTGCATCATATACTTTCCAAAAATGCCGTACTGGTCAACGGCAAACAACCGACCGACCGACGACGACAAATCGCCAATTCTTTTCATTTTTTTTTACGTCTTGGCTTAAGTCTTACAATCATCCGCCCCATGTTTGCAATCTGCGATATTTTTTTCTAGGTAGAATTGTATACAAACAAACAGAATATAATGATCCCATACTGTAAAAAATTATTTTACGTATTGTACAGTCGTATTTTTGAAACGTGACGAATAAATTAATTTATCAAGTATGGCAGCACTTTTTCCCCCTACTAAAAGTATGGCAAATATAATAATGGTCACATTTTATCAAATACTCTCCAAAAATCCAAATGCAATACTGGTACAAATTGTTTGGCGAAAAAAAATTTTTTTTTGCAGATTTTTCGGCGGTATGGTGGCCATTTGGAATCGTCCGAAAAGTATGGCATGGCGATTTTCGTAAATGTCTGCACGATGATGATTACCTGTGCAAAAGTTAGCCTGATACAAATGGTTGAATTGTTTTTTTTTTAATCAACGCATCGCGTCGCTATGGGGGGCTGTAAGTTACACCGGAAAAGTATGGCATGACACTACCGCCTACATCTTTTTTATGGGCTATCGGTAAATTCTAAAATTTTTGTGTTACAAATCGTTTGACTTTCGCTATTTATCCGACGAGTTCGACTAACGCCCACGCGACTAGTCCGCCGGTACCAGCGTTCTGACCATCATTTTTCTTTTTGTCATTGCGTAATAAGACCCCTGTAGAACCGCCATTCTGTTACAAATGACCCGAAATTTTGTGTCAGTATCTCCCGGCCTATGTGTAGCTTTTATTTTGCAATTGTTTATAAATACAGGGTGATGTAATTGGTGTAGTACGAATATCTAAAAATCTATGAAGAATTTTGTGATACAGTAAATGGAAGAATAAGGCCTTTGACACACTAGACGGAAACTCCGTCGCCGAACTTCCGCGGCGGTCAATCCGTTCTATACGGTACCAGCCACACTGAATATTCAGTGGCAGATCATCAGTCGGCTAACTGCCCTTATACGGTGTGGTCGTCACTGCGAGTTATCCGCTGAATGTGGCGCGATGCATACAAATACCTGTAATGCAACGTTGCCGATCTTACGCTGACGGAAGATCGGTGCGCGGACGACCGATCAGACGCGAGCGAGTGACGGTCCGCTCGGAACGCGGGATCATCCGCGACGGAACGACCGATCTTCCGCGTAGTGTGCCCGTTATTTGTATTTTATATGCAATAACATGTATTGGCGTTCCGCCGCGGAAGTTCGGCGACGGAGTTTCCGTCTAGTGTGGCAAAGGCCTTATAGATTACTAGCTTTCCGCCCGCGGCTTCGCCCGCGTTTGCAAAGGAAAACCCGCATAATTCCCGTTCCCGGATTTCTGGGATAAAAACTATCCTATGTGTTAATCCAAGTTACCCTCTATATGAGTGCTAAATTTCATTGTAATCGGTTCAGTAGTTTTTACGTGAAAGAGTAACAAACATCCATACATCCATACATCCTTACAAACTTTCGCCTTTATAATATATATTAGATTTTACAGTATTTAATAAAATCATTTAATTTTTTGTTCATTTTCATAAGAAATGTCAATTTTTCTCACCAATGTGGAAATTTGATAAGGATCTTGTTAGAAAAATATAAATTTTGACTAAAATCGGCATTTTTTTTTTCAAAAATCAAATTACCTACTAATTAATAATCAGAGTTATCACCATTTACATTAATTTACAAACGATATCGGTTGTTCTTACTTAAAATTGAATACCAATGTCTTATTGCGGTATGTGTTCTTTGGAAGTGTTCGTAAAGTTGTTGATCCGTAATTAAATTTTGCGGAAAATCTTTGCGTACACGTGTTATTTGTATTGTTTTTATGACCTGAAATTTAATTATTATTTGATAATTGAATGATTATTAATACTTTTATCCAATTGATTATTATTAGAATAAATAATTTAGTTCATCAATTGATTTACTTTTAAATTATAATTTTACAGGTAAATTATGAGAGCTTTCATAATTATATTTGCATATATTTATCTACAACGCACCATTTTACAATTCAAGTCTAAAATGAAACTAGAGTCGCATTTATTTTTGAACATACTGTAAGTGAAATTGCATAAGTGTGAGTACTGTGAACATGCCAGCTTTCCTTAATTGACCGATACAGACGCGTACTTTGTACAGTTTTCTTACCGGTCCTTTATTAATTAGGTATTATAAAAGTGCTTTTTCAGTAATTGGTGTGTCCCAAAACAAAGATAAAATGATAAGATACCTAGGCTATTTGTTCATTATTTACTCGCGTGGAACAGGGCACAGGCTTCAACTTTCAGCTTAAAAAATTATAAGAGCCAGTAGCACCTGTAGTATCTTACTTACCTAAATTTCTATTATGTTTCTTAGTATCATAGTCACAAATACAAAGTTTGTTAAAATAACTAATAGAATGGAAATTAATACGACCAGTAGTTACCAGCTTTTCCATACTAATATCATTATTACGTACATATTAATAGAATTATGGTGTATGGTAGCGAAATTGGGGAGGTTGCATGATATAAATACATATAGATGTTAACGTGGTGGTTCCTGTAATACAGTTACCGGAGGCATCAATTTTATGATATCCAGTGCCGCGAGGTTTGCACTAATATGCAATATCCCTGTGTCCAGCGCTACGAACAGGTCATTAGCCAAGCTGCCGGTGCAACAGTGTTATTTAATCATGATCGATATGTGGTATGTAGTCATTAGAATATTGACTGCGGCTAGAGATGGATAGAGAATTAAAATTGAACAAATTTTTATGCGTAGGTAAATTTACCCATATCGGTTACAAAAATCTTCAGATTTTTGTGCTCTATAGGCTCTATCCATAATCCATATTACGCTTAACAATAGTCAAATATCAACAGAAAAAACATATACCTGCCTAGGTACACACAGTTTCCTAGACGTCATAATCTTTTTTCGAAAATGACTGGTATCTATTAATAGCGTCAAGTATATAATACAACACGTTCTTTCTATTTGGCAACAAATAAATAATGCATCTATTTAAAAATATCCACATGTTTTACTTTATCCTCCTCCTGAAGTAGTGTTTTCTCAGTAGGTAATGTATCTTCTGCTATGTCGATAGCTTCAGATCTTATATACCGTAACATTAAGTGACAATAATTTTTACTCACATCACATATCACTACTACTACCACAGCGCTTTCTCTCACCGTGATGCGCGTTACGTTACAGGCCGGTGCTCAATAACTCGCATGATTGAGTTTAGAAGCGTCGCTGCATTGCTCTCCTACCAAACGAAATTCAGCCAGGCATTTTAAAATTACATTACACCTGTTCTAACTGAATCCTGCTGCAAGACAGGACATTTTTGGCGATTTTATTTATTAATAATAAACTTATCTTAAATAATATGACACACAATGCAGATCTGGGCCGTTAGCTTGCCATAATTTAGAAGTGTTTGGAATGGTCTTTATCATACTATTTTTTTTAAACAAATAAGGTAGTACCTACGGGTAAGTTTATCTGATAAAAAAACGTTTAGATCCAAGGGTCAGGTAAAAGTAACATAGTTAACTATCTGCATTTAGTTAAAAAGTTACTACTACAACTAGGTAACTAGGTACACACTGTTACTCAGTGGCGGATTTACCAGCAGGCTGAGTAGGCTGGAGCCTAGGGCGGCAAATTTTAAGGGGCGGCAAATTTAGTTCATAAATTTATTATTTCGGTTTACAAATTTAAAAAAAAAATATTATACACACACATAATACGAATTTCGAAAATTGGAGAGAAATTAAAATATTTAACAAAAATCAAAATATTCTCATATACAGTGCTAATTAATAAATATTTCAACATCTGCATTAACAATTCCTAAACGCTTTACTAATTATACATTAATGATTATGAACTTTTAGAATATCGCGATTCGATATTATAATCGAAATTTAGTAATTTTTACATATACATATATTCTTCACTGATAAGCTTAGATCATTATTTAATGATCTAAGCTGATAAGTGATAACTGCTATAATTTTTTCTCCCTGTACCTAATAATTATGAGATCTGCTTACCCAATTCAATCGATATAATATCGATGGTCTAATAAAAATACTCACCAAAATTGACTAATTTTTATTAAATAAAAAACTAGTTCAATATCTTATAGAGATCATAATAATCAAATAACTGATAGTTGAACGACTCTGACTTGACAATAAAAAAATTCCCTCCACAAAATATGAAGTGAGACAATTTGCTCATTAGAAAATTGATACATTTTAATAGTTAATTATTTTATTTGCAGTAAAAAAAAGTTTGGAAAATCCAAATGAGCAGGCCTTAAGCGCTCATGTCGTACACGAATTATTTAAATTAAATGTTTACATCAGTAGATTTGATAACAGATATTTTTTTCGCAAAGCCAACTTTTTCAGAAGATGCCAATCGGAATGAATTAATTATAATAAGATAAAACAATACTCAGCTGCAATTTTTTATTCAACGGCTTCTCTCCAGTTAAACCTTAGAGTTAAACAAGTAAGTATATTAAAAAAAATTGAAGTGAAAAAATTATTTTTTCCAAAGTTACTTATCGTGTTTACTGTGAACACGATCATTCAAAATCCATACGATATGGCATTAAAATTATTTCCTTTTAAATAAAAAATAATTAATCATAACCGAAAAAATATTTTTTAATAAGCTCAGCGATCATTTTTCTTTCCGTTAAGTTGCTTTTTAAATAATATTCATGTACATCATATTTGTTAGGTACGGTTTAATGTGAGAAAACATCGGATTTCGATTTTTAGGCAAGAGTAGAGTATGTAGCGACACCTCGCTCTGAATCGCGCAAGCGAAATGTTTTCGCTACAGAGCATATAATATAAATACAGATATACATACAGAGCATATAATATAAATATAGCATATATATAATATAATAATATTATATAAAACTTTCCGACATCATCCATAGCCACAAGCATACCTACTACGCGCTTCGCACTTAATGCATGCATGTGGTATACGATTGAGATATTTTTTCCTTAAAATAATGTTTATTGATAATTCTTTGCTGTAAAAATAATCAAGGATCTAACACGGTACCATAGTTCTCAATAATAATAACTATATGGGAAAAGTTGATGTAACGAGGATGATGGAGCACAAATTATAAAGTTGAAATTTTATTGATATAAAATTGATATGATTGTGAAATAAGATATAAAAATTTAGAGGCGGCAAAAATTGAATAGCCTACGGGCGGCAAATCTATAAATCCGCCACTGCTGTTACTACACAAATAATATTATGATTTCCTACGAATATTTTTATACTTATTTCTCCTGGATAAGCATCGCGTTTACGGGTTTTATAGGCGTTTTACATACACTCCATAAAGTTCAGATGGCGACCACGGTGTAAGTACCACATTACGGTTATCTATACTTCTTTACGTTCTATCTTTTTATCCGTTTTAATCTTAGTGTGTGCTTCAGTAAGATATAAAAGTTTAAATAAAAAAAGGTATTCAATTTCCTTCAACAGAATTTATTGTGATTTATTCATTACTATTTTATGAATGTTTATTCATTATTATATTATGAACGCTCCTTGGTGATGGTCTGCGTAACCTTGGACTAGGATTAATAAAAACTATAAGAAACTCGAATTTTTCCAATAGTTAAAGAGGAAATGTGGCGGGTATTTTCTTCATATAAACATATCTGATATTCTTCCAGGACATTGATCTATAATGATAGAGCAATGATTTTTTTACAGATTAATACTTATCAACTTGTTCTTAGCCACTATATTTTCGTTGCTAGATAAGTAATAAGTAATAAGTAAGATAAGTAGTAAGCTTTTATCCCTACTAATATTATAAATGCGAAAGTAGCTCTGTCTGTCTGTCTGTTAGGTACTTAATCACGCCTAAACTACTGAACCAATTTGCATGAAATTTGGTATGGAGATATTTTGATACCCGATAAAGGAACCTTTGAAGGCTACCTTTTATTGCGAAATATGTACCACGGGCGAAGCCGGGGCGGACCGCTAGTAAGCATTATAACCAATAAATGCTCAAAATTGCCTATAAAATGCGTTGTCAATAGAGGCTTGTCATAGTTGGCTTTCCGAAAAAATAAAAACATAACGACACAGATAAAAAGATGACAGTCAATATCTAGTTTGCTTTGTTCTTGTAATTAATCGAGTGAGAGCGAGTTTAATAAATATCCAATTTTCAAGTGGGCTCCGGCCCCATTTCCTCTTAAAAGGCAGCTTCAGAATAAAAATTCAAATACAAATAAAAGGTCAATTTGGATTTATCGAAAATGTTTAATATTATTTTGAATAACTCTACATTCGACACTGATCCCAAATCTGCATTAATAAAATCCAAAATGATATGTATCTTTTGATAGTTAATTTAAAATTGTTAAATGCAATGCATTTACTATTAACTTCTTTATTATTCATTCAATCAAATCAGATATTTTAAGCAGACAACCCATGACCGCTGCTAAATATTTCAAGAGGCCGCAATGCGCAGGGTTTTTAAATAAAACATGTTTTCCAAGCGAATTGAATTTTTTAGTCGTAGAGGACCTCCGTACCCTAGAGGCTTCGTGAACCTGCAATTGAACGGTTAACAAGTCGGTCAAACGTCAGGATCTAAAAACTATCATAAACATCCAAATTCTTTTGGTGGCTCTAAAGATTGATTCGAATATTCTGAAACTAGATATATTCCAATCATATATATGTATATATGTTAAAGCCATAACTCATAAGCCAAGAACATACTGCCATACAAGTCCTAAGGAATATTGATAATATTTCACTTGCAAATTTTGAAAATGTATAATTAATGTGTCCGTGTATTAATTGGCTCTACATAGTTTTTGCTTAATTCGTCGTAATATATTCCCTTATTCAAATACTTTCAATATAATTCGTTTATAAACTTTCAGATCGCAATATCGGCATAAGAGGGATGAGGTACTTTTTTGGTTTCAATATCATATCATTATATTCCTATACTCGACGAGTATATTACTTCTAGAATGTTACTGAAATATACGAAGCAATCTTCGTTTTATTACATACCTATATCTGCTCACATACCATTGAAGTACTTTAGTAATTTATAATTTTGTGTTGTTTTATTATTTGTTGATTTAGGTATATCTACATCATCTTGAGACTCGCTGAAGCATCTAATCATCGTAGAGTGTGAAAACGTAGACCGTAGATACTATACATATACTTATTCCATATTAAGTAAATATCAAACTCTCTGGAATGCAAAGTTCACGCCTGATTGTATTACCACGGTAAAAACGCGAGACGAATTTAAAATCTCCGAATGAGGCTTAATGTAATTTTATTTTACGCACCATAAAATGTTTTATCATGAAGATTCAGTTTGTGTAATCAGCTTAAAAATGTTTTAAATGTAAAGGTGTTTTCGTGTATTATCAAAATTGTAGGCTAGTTTATTTTAATTTATTCTGTGTTTAACGTGGGTTTAGATATTTCGCAATAAAGAAAACTACCTACATATAATTATAATAATTAACTATGAGAATATTAAAATTATTATAAAAATATCACTGCCCCATATAAATAAATGGCACCGCTACTTCAATTAGTTAAAGTGGTATCCTAAACGAGCCGCAATTACGCGAGGCAACAGCAATTACTGAATTTTTCTCTAGAGTTCCAACTTAGATATTCAAAGTGATGCATTTCGCGTAAGTGTTACGTTCGCCGCTTACTTACACACCCGGAACGCTCCGCTGCATTCTACTTACCACGTGTGCATGTGTGATCCAACGTTGTATGTGCAACATGTATGTGTGCTGCAACTACTAGGAGCAGGGCTGCAATCGGTCAATCTCGCTATTTCCATTTATTACTTTGTTTTCATACATTTATCATCTGGGATATTATATTATAATATCAAATATGTATAAAAAGGTAATTACTTTAAAATAAATAAAGTAAAAATTTGTAATAAGAAAAAGTTATATAATTCTTCAAAATACCACAATGAACGATTCTCAAAATCCGACTCAAACAGGATTCTCATTAATTTATGATTAAAACATTACGGTAGATTTTTTACAATTTCAAAATGGTGTCAGCCCTAACTATAAGGCGAAGTGCTTTTAGCCTTCTTTAGCAACAACCCGCTTTTGTAAATAATATATCGTGTACGTTTACTCTCTTTAATGTTTTATTAGTAACACATTATTTTTGCTTTACATTTCGACTCCACATCCAGAAGTCCCAGGTTGGAATAAATACATATAATCTATTTTAGTCTAATAAATAGAAAATATAGTGGAGATTTATTTGTTATTTAGGTACCTAATCGCTCCTACCGGGCTAGATCTAATCGGTTTGTAAGAATTATGGATTAGGGAGAGAACTTGTCTCCTGAAATGTTGACTTTGTAGTGTCTGTCAATATTAGCTGTTGTGGCCAAAATTTGATTAAGAAGGCTGAAGGACTAATGCACGTAGTATATGTATTCCTCGGTAAGCCCTTGTGCTTTTATAAAATTCTACACTCAAAAATAACGGCATATAATAATATTGTAATTAAGAGCTTGTGCTATCACAATTAACTAAATATTCGTAGTAATACAATGAGCAATTGTACCGCGGACGATAAACGAATAAATCACGGAAAGCGACAATTAAAGCCCGCCTGTCCAAAGATAGCTCTAACAAATCTTGAATTTGCATTACATTAGTGCTTTATTTAAAAGGATTGAATTGTATTACTCCATTATCTGAAATCATAGTAAAGTAATAAAATTTATTTTTGTTATCATTTTTAAAACATCTAAATTTGTTTGATTTGCTTGTAAAACTACTTACTTATATATTACAATAAATACTATACATAGTGCACTCATTTGATAAGGTATTCAAGGTTCTCGGTGTAAGTTGACCTTTTAAAAAATTCGATAATGTAATTTTCAGTTTTCAGGTTTCTATTAGATACAGGTACAACTACTTATAATATTATGCGTGTAATTTCTGTCCTTTCATTGTATCTAAGCTATATTATCCAGAAAGACTGTAACAGCTGGATATTCTTATAATAGTACCTAATGCAATTATCAAAAGGTCGTTTTTTAAATTTATCACCAGAATTAGGTGTTTTGTTTTCAATTAACGATTCTATTTTCTTTTCGCGTCTTATCAAGAAACAATAATTGCGTGTTACTGCTACTATGGTTAAGCATTTTATTTTTAATTTCATTGCTATTCACGTTTTAATCGGCTGTATAAAGTTTACATCGGTTGGTGGTAGAACAATAAATGAATTTAATAAAAATGATTTCAAAAGTAAACACGCAAATACAGATGGTACCTAGATTATTTTTTGTATATATTGCTTTGTTCTGTACGTTTGTTTTGACATCGTTTGAATTATTTTAGGAAATTTTCTCATTAAATGTGAAAACGCTCGTGGAATATGTATTAAAAGCGGGTCATGCCCTTGGAATCGATTGATTGACAAAAATGATGACTGCTGGAAGACAAATAAGAACCGCGTGTGCTGTGAAGTATCACATGTGCGGATGCCCTATGATATGTTCCGTCAGTATGGATGATAAATATGCATATTATATTGTATATTGTTTAAGTGTTTTGTTCTTTCCTTGTTAAAATTATATTTCAATTGCATTCTTCAAACACAAATGTAGGTACCTAGTTACTCGTCTGGTAAGTGAGGCACTATATTATTATTATCTAGGTACTAATTATAAGTTATAACCGTATTTTTTATTTTTTAATACTATTCTTCATCACATTATTTAAGCTAAGAGAACTGAAAATTTAGGGTTAATGTTCTCTACCTATTGATTTTTTTGATCTTTAAACCGTAAACCATTATTATTCCCGGTAAACAATTTACACTCCACCAAAGCTGTAAATTCAACGATAAAAAAAAGATGTTAAAGAAAGATAGCAATGCAGCAGTAAGAAAGAAAATAAGGTACATATTTGGAAAATTGAAATTTGATGATGTTTGGCATCAAATACACATTGTATGTAAATGTTTTCGTGTTATTTGAATCTTATTGATTTAAATGTAAAGTGGTATTCAAAGTCGGTAAAGACGAAGCTTAACTATTGTTATCATGTCAGATTCGCTGTATGTCAGTATGTAGCTAGTCCTACAACTCGACTTATTGGATTTAGGTTTAGTTGCACAAGCTAGCTCTAGCTTAACTTCATTATGTAGCTATATGTAGTTCAATCTACTGGACGTTAAGTTATACTAATTCTATAAAATACGCAGTATACACGTGTGACATTAAATTTTTGTTCATTATCTTTTCTCTTAATAGTATAATTAATAAACTGAAAACTAAATTCTGTTCATAAAAATTGATGATCGATTTTCATAACCTAATTGATCACAACCCAACACACATTCACAGCCTGAACACAATGTGCTAATTATTAATCTTCATATTATATTAGCATAGTAGTATTACAATATTTTAGCCTGTAGTTTTGATGTGCAAAATAAATATGTCTAGTGTTTATTGTTCAGATACCTACTTCCTGATACATTTATATGATACAGACGGGATGGAAAAAGCGTTCGATACAATTGTACCTGGATATCGATACACCAATACACTTGGGTATTTACTATTCACATCGCAGAAGTAGGTCGCTCGTCTATTTGTTGTCGCATCAGTTATTATACATCGGTGTGTCCCGTGAGTTGGCGCGGCAGCGAGACTAATTCTGCTCACTGTAATATTGCAATTTCCATCCATCTCCGCCCGATGTGACCTGTCTCGTGTAGCGTTTCATATCTGATGCACAGCAATTGATATTTATAAGACTTTTTTTCATTAAAGGAAATAATTTCACAATATTTTTGCAGGTTTTAGGATATGATAGCAAACAGTGATTATTATCTACTTATATAATATTCTTATATGTATAATGGTATTTGTTAAGTTTGTTAAACTAAATAATATGAATAGCTAAACCATAACGCGAAACAATAGTAATAATGATCTATAGTACCTATGTTAACTAATGCCGCAATAATGAAGATTAACTCGCTATAATATTCTCCGTTTGTAAATTGTCTCAAAGGGATTTCGACACGGATTTCCTTTTAGGAAATTAGACTCTATACCGTTTTTAATTTCAAGTACAATATACGCATTGTTGTTGTGAAGGGTTGCCGAAGCCCGCAGGTCACAGGGCTGTTGTAATATTCAGTTTCCCCTGCAATGTTTTATCATACCATGGCGAGATCAATATTCATTACGTTGTTGGCACGTACCGGCCCTCAAAACTTTATGTAAATAATAACACTTGAATCTAAGAACGTTTTTTGTATAATATTGAAGTTCCGTAGGCTGTAAGGGTGAATTAAAAATATTTTCCTTTAATTGACCGTATCCCTTATGTATATAAATATTTGTAGAAAGGATTTAAGCCAAAGAAGAAATCATATTATCCATCTGTTTTGACTTGAATCCGAGTGTAGGGCTCAAATTGTATTGTGTTTTAAAATAAAACTGACCAAAAATTTCCTAAATGTTATAACACTGTGTTACTCACTTTAAAATATTGATTGAAAATTGTAATGGTAATATCTTTAGCAAAGAGATGAGTATAATCACGGTATTATGCTGCAAAAACGTCAGAAATAATTTCATATTCTTTGCGCGAACGTGCGCCTAAGTCCATTATGCGCTTCAGCGAGCTACATAATAATCCAAAGAGGGGCAGAATGACTTAGAAAAACTTTACACGAGTTACATCCATTACACACTAAGTAAGAAAGTTGTAACAGTTCAAAATGTAGCAGAAACTGTATTTCCCAGCTATGTAGAAAGACAAGTTGTTATAGCAAACCTAAGACTACTTCGATAGTCTAGGCTCAAGTGGTCGCGTCAGGTTTGAACTAAAGCATACCACTGATAGGAACTGCGCAGTACATTCTTTCATTAGGAAGTAGTATCATTAGATAATTGTAGCTTACTTAAGCTTATATAAAAGTTTATACTAAGCTTATATATAAAAGCTTGATATGTCTATATTTAATAATATATTTTCAAATCTTGTGTGGAAGTGTGTCAAATTAATGGAATTACATTAAATGATTCAATATTTGTTTTCTAGACATGAAAAAGCTCAAATATTTAAATCTAAACACACATAATTTAATTAATATGTAATGAACCTAACCCATACCTAACTATAATTAATAATATTTTAGGAGCATTTTTTCACTTCTGACACGTGTGCTCGGCACACACTCTGTTTATTATGTAGTTTATTCATTTTTCTATAAATTTATAAACGAACCGACGTAGACACGTCCGTGTCTTGGTACTCGTATATTCGAAAAACAACACATTATACTCGAGGCACGAAGACTTTTAAGAAAACGAAATTTTTATGCAAAAATATACGGCTGAAAGGTTTCCAGTGTTATTAAGTTATTTTGGATTCAAAAAATTGTTTATGATGTTAATAAAAAGTTTGCAGAGAAGCAGGAAAATTCCGCTAAATTGATACCAACGTGACTTTTCCAGTTCAAGTGTTATTCTCTAATGAAACGTACAAATTTCAAGAGTACGATAATATTTCTAGTTGACAGTTAATAAAGAGACACGGGTACATTCATGACTCAAATATGAAAAGGAAAAGTATGTTCGCATATTTACATATATATTTTTTATACTATGTGCTTTCAATTTATCTAAGTCAACTTCGGTCTTGATGGTATTTATTGAAGTGTATATTTTGATAAATTGATTTCAGAAATTGAAATAAAATTAAACAAGATTTTAAGTTTTAACTTTTAAGCAAAAGTCGTGAATTGATCTACAATATCAAGCTCTCACACAGCGTGAACAGTCCCAACATACAGTTAACATTTATCAAAAGCATCATTGGTTCGTACCACAAGCCACGTAGAAGTTACATAGGTACGAATAGTACGAATGGTACGGTACGAATAATACGAATAGTACGAATAGCCCAACCGCAACGTCTTGCGGACGCCCGCTCAAGTCCTCTTGAGTAGTTGCCAAAAGGCTTTTATAGCTTATCTCTTGTAATAGCTATGATTTGAATTTTCTTTAAGTAATAAAATTCACTATGTAGGAGTAATAAAGAGTTTTAATTTTCTCATACATTATTGATTAATATAGATAATTGAGGTATAGATAAGTATTATTTAGAATTATACATAGTCTGTCCATCATCATCCACTGCAAACATACAAAAAACCCTCTCATCCTCTATAAAGCGTACTTTTAGTTCTATCAAAAATGCCCAACACCGAACATAAATATTACTAAATGATCTAAAACAACCTTCTACAATAATAAATAAATTCTTTCGGTACCACCTACAAGTTACTACCGTGATAAAAGGAAAATAGTGTGAATTGGTTTGTTTTGTGTTCCGTTTTCACAAATCATGGCTCACAAAAGATTCAACATTGCTCTTATATTGGTCAAAGTAACACATTAGCACTTCAAATAAGAATCTCGAAAAATTCTCAATATGAGTTGGGATTTATATTAAACGGAAAATACATATTTGCGAAACGTTATTATCAGAACAATTTAAATCAAATGGTTTGCCAATTTATATTAAACTAAAATTTTCCTATCATCTCAAGGTTTAATCGATAATATTTCACATTTTATTATAATAATTGTAAATGGCGACTTTGTTAGCGACTCTACATTTGGATAAATGTTAATTGTTTTGAGCTTACTAGAGACAATTTACAAAAATAAGTATTCTGTTTTCACCATACGTACCTACCTATAGTTGCTCAGATATCACAGCAAATGTTTGCCTTAAAATTTATATCGTATCCTGAAGACAGTGAAGATAGAAAAACGATCCTTCCCTTAACCTTTCTCTGCATCCCAGATGTAATACACTCATAAATAATTGTGCGAAAAAGCCGTTCGTAAAGTTCAATCAGGACTGCCCCAGGGGGAGTTGTGCTCATAAATCCAACTTCGAATGTATGTACGCCGCTGGGGTTTTGATATGTGGTTGTTTTAACGTGATTACAAAATGTTTTTCCCTTTAATCAAAACTAATTATCGAATGCGTGCTCATTTTGCGATTAAATTTTAAAGCTGCTGAAATATTAAACTTTTACTGCTAATAACGAATTTTGTTGGATGTTAACTTTGGTAATTAAATGGTTTAACTCTATGATGTTTATTTTACCTTTGAAACAATAAATCTTATATATAAAAATGAATCGCAAAATATGTTGGTAAGCGCATAACTCGAGAACGGCTGAACCGATTTCGATAATTCTTTTTTTAATTATATTCCTTGAAGTACGAGGATGGTTCTTATGCAGAGAAAACGTAAATATGTACCACGGGCGAAGCCGGGGCGGACCGCTAGTATTCTAATATATAATATCTATAGACTTTACTCTAAAGACAGCGCGTCCTCGGGGCATAAAGGTGAAACATTGGTAAATACCGAACTCTACCTTTGAATGGGATTTTCATAATATGATCTGTCAGACTAAACCAATAAATCTTACAATAAATGTAATCTTCGTCTCTTCAAAATCTTTTACCGTCGCTTGTTATTTTTATTCAATTATTTTATTCTTCTTATTTCAATGGATCCACTGATAAAAGGTAGGTGATCGTGGAGGTATAGAAGATTTAAGGCGTTTATTTACCTACACCTGATACCGTAACGTCACATAACGTGTTATACCTGTAAGTAAGTGTCCATAAAAAGTATTTACTCGGATAAAAGTAATAAATCGAAACTAATAACCGTAATATCGCTGTTTGATTCGAAGATATAATTTTATTGCAGACGTATTGCGCCATAATACTGTCTCGATTTCGTGAAATATTCAGCATGAATTATATTGAGTGTGACAAAAGTAATAAAGCCGTGTTATTTAAACGTATATCAGAGGCAATAAATTGTTCTTGCCATCCGTGATTTATAGCTGAGGCGCGTACTCTATTACTTTGTTTGAATAATTTAGAGGCTTTTACTTTTGAAAACATTTTTACGTTTAGCTATTATAAGTAGGAACTATGTTAATATGGCTACGAGAGATTGGTTTTATCTATATGATTTCAGACTGCACTGTAATCACATTTTGACAAAAAAGCCGTTTGTTTGAATATCTACATTGGTAACAAGTAATTTTATTATATATTTGTATGCTATCAAAATCATAAACCTATTTCACAACGAATAAAATATAAGTGTTTGACATTTATTTTACGTAACCACTACGATTACCGGCAAAGAAAATTAAATACCTGTCAATTTATTACAGGAAAAGGACGTAGAATTATTCATTGACGCTCCATTTTAATATTTAATACGGTGATCCCTCGCTTCTAGTATAAAAATGACTGTGTTTAACTTAAATGTTATTCAGGTTTGTAATCTTAGCCTACATACGTGCAATCAATAAAAACCTTGAGAAGATCAAGAAGAATATTACCTATCAGTCTAATGAATAGGTATATATAAAAACTAAAATTTTTGCACGCCAATGGCAGTAGGTATATGTGTAAAAAATATTGTATGTATAACACTAGCTGTGCCCTGCGGTTTTACCCGCAGTGCTTCACTCCTGTTGGTCTTAGCGTGATGATATAGCCTTCCTCGATAAATGGGTTATCCAACACCGAAATAATTTTTCAAATCGGACCAGTAGTTCTTGAGATTAGCGCGTTCAAACAAACGAACAAACTCTTCAGCTTTATAATATTAGTATTAGTACATATATAGTATAGATTTATATTACCATATACGAGCAAATAAACATTTGATTTGATTTGAGTTGAAAAAAGAAACACGATTAAAATTCATGATGTTATTGTATTGTCACCGATCCTTGATAAGTTTACAAAGTTAAAATTAAATCTGTCCGTTTAAAATAGATCTAAATCACTCAATCAAATGTACAAGTATAGAAACATAAGGTAAAGCTAATATAAGCATGTTAAAAAAATAGAATTATGCACATTTATAGTTGACAATGCATAATGTGAGGCACGCCGCACAACACGGTGGTGAAGCACTGCGGTGCAATTCCGCGAACGTGAGATTCAATTTAAGTCTAACTTTAGCCAATATTATTTTAACACATTTCCTTTGCAACGAGTTAGTTTGAGAACATTTGTTAGTTTTACATGGTTGAGAACTAAACGTAACACGGAACGAAATTTTGGCTTGGCTTGTTACGCGCCACTTAATATAGAGTTGATCGATTGAATTAGCAATTAATTATCTTAAAATTTTTCAAAAAAAAGTAATAAAATATTCTAAAATAGTATCTTAACTTTAATTAATACCCGGGCTTTCAATATAAGCATTCATTGGAAATGCATGTGAAATAACAATATGAGACAGTCACCGATAGTCGAATTTTACATTTACAACGAACGAAAAACCGTTTAATTAAAAGAGAGTTTAATATACATATGTTCATGCACAATAGCTCATTGTTTAAATATTTAACAGGTGCTTTATTATCGATAAAACATTATTCTCCGTAATAAAAGGGTATGTTACATGTTTTGTTAAGCTTCCTTTTACGACGGAGCATAGGTACCGACAATGACTTGACAAAATGGCTGCTGGTACAACTAGCTTGTTTGTAAATGCTTCAAAGTTCTCACAATGTTTCGTCAAATGAGTCTAAATGAGAATGTGATGAGAATTCTAGTTCAAAGCGCATCGCAAACTAACTTCTACACTTGCTTTATTTCTCTATAAATCCCATCATTATAACAAAAAGGTCGGCGATAACAGTCGATTGTTCAAGTAATTTTTATCGCGCCAATTTGTTGTACATAATTGGCAAAATAATAATATCATATTAGCTGATAATCAAGTTAATTCATTATCATTACACAAAATGTCGAATAAAAAAATAAAAACTATATACCTAATACCTAATAAGTTCTGTATAAACTCGGTGCACAGTTGAACGGCAAATGAACGTAGTCCAATCAACATAAACTACAATTGCTCGAGCAAGATGTCAGTCCGTGATTCAAAATTTCTAAATCTAGCATGGAAAATACAGTTCGCTGAGATTGCTTCCAATTTTTGCTGCCAGAGTTTTGATCCGTTTAAAAATAAAACGAAAAAAAACTGTGTAGATTGAGGGTACTGTGTTGGATCCGCAACAATTTAGAGGATCCACAGATACGATCTCTATTGGAATACTGAAAAATATAGGGATTAGCTTACTAGAAATAGCAAGCGAGTTTTGCTGAGCTGTTCGAAGTTGATTGTGTATGTATCTACTTACTGTTAACATTATTACATAGAAAAATGATATCAGCAGGACTGTATTTGGTATCTAGTTACGTAAAAATATAATATGAAAGATCATGCATTATGACAACTTTAATTTAATATTAAATCTCACTCAAACTAATTTAATTTAAACAAATATTTGTGAAGCAGAAATGTAAGCAAGAAATTATTCGTAAATATAGTCGTAGATCTTATCTCGCAAAGTAAATAATTTACGTTGAAGCGGACTTTCAAATGAGGTTTTACTGGGATATAATTATAAAACAGAAACTGCAGTATAAAACATAAAAAGGAAAATTTTAATTTAAAATAGCGTCGGCTGTATTTTGTGTAGAGTCTGGAATGGAAATGAAGTAGAACTGAAAACCTGATCGTTATATTTGAAAAGAGATTCTATAAAAATGTTACATTTGTACTAAATAACTTTAATGACTAGTTGAGTAAATTAGTGAGCTTAATATTCAGTGGGAAACTACGAGCATTTTAAATTCATCGTTTTGAAATGTGGATCATAAAGAGGTAATTAGTCTGCATTCAATTTCCAACTTCTGGTTGACTTTTGACCCTATTCCAGTTATTTGGAATTAAATGAATGGATTTTTCAAACCATTGATGGGCAGTTAATAAATAGGGCTTTTTAGTTCATACGGATATTTGTTTGACAAAACAAGTATCCTTGAATCACTAATTTATACATGCATGTGTTGTAGCTTTTTGTCTCACTACAATTAAAATATTCACAGAAAAATCATCTTTATAAGAAATATTACAAATCAAAAAGGTACTACAATATATTACCACAGCTATTACGTAGACGTCAAAAGCAAAGTTATGTGAAAGCCATTGGAAAGCCATACCATAATGAACGTCCATTCAGCGTGACGTATCTAAGCATATTATATTCACCCTTTTTTCTACTTTTAGACTTTCTTTGTGTTACTCATACATTGGATCCTTAAAACTGATTGACTTGATTATGTGAAAAAAAATATATATTATATAACATACGTACTATACGTATGTTATATAATATATATTTTTTTTAAGATAAGATCATATGTGTATACTTGATAGTTTTTGATTTGATAAATAAATGATTTGATTTCTCTAGTTTATTATGATTTATATGAAATGTTATTGAAACTTGAGTAAAACACCAATTTTCATGGAATCGAAACCAAATTTCAATTTTATTACTACTTGAACCATATATTCAACTAGCGACCCGCCCCGGCTTCGCACGGGTGCAATGCTGATACTAAATACACTACAGAAAAATTGTGAACGTTGTATAGGTATAAAAATATAGCGGCCCGCTCCGGCATCGCAATTCGCACGGGTATAAAATACATAGCCGGGCGGCCGCAAACGCTACGTCCCGCAATTTTTAAATCTGTAATATCTTCGAAAATATTCACTTAAATCATGCGGTGTAAAGGGCCATATAGATCTATATTAAATGAACAATGTATCCATGGTATTTAATTGCTTAAGGATTAATGCTGTTTTGGTTAAAATCGCTTCGAAAATTAGCCATTATTTGTCGTAAAAAGTAAATGACAAAAAAAAGTTATTGTGGGTTATCCATAAGAGATAGACATATACCATCGCGGACTTTTCTGTAGACCTTTTCAATGTGTATAATACTTAGTACATTATTTTGATAAAACTCGTAGGGTTCAGCCTGCGTTTGCAATGTAAGCGGAATAAATGTAATTTTTTACGACATCACATTAGAAACCTCAAAAATAACAGTACTTCTCCACTACTTAATGGATCTTATTATACATATAAACCTTCCTCTTGAATCACTCTATCTATTAAAAAAAACCGCATCAAAATCCGTTGCGTAGTTTCAAAGATTTAAGCGTACAAAGGGACATAGGGACATAGGGACATAGGGACAGGGAAAGCGACTTTGTTTTATACTATGTAGTGACTTGAACCATATATTCAACTAGCGACCCGCCCCGGCTTCGCACGGGTGCAATGCTGATACTAAATACACTACAGAAAAATTGTGAACGTTGTATAGGTATAAAAATATAGCGGCCCGCTCCGGCATCGCAATTCGCACGGGTATAAAATACATAGCCGGGCGGCCGCAAACGCTACGTCCCGCAATTTTTAAATCTGTAATATCTTCGAAAATATTCACTTAAATCATGCGGTGTAAAGGGCCATATAGATCTATATTAAATGAACAATGTATCCATGGTATTTAATTGCTTAAGGATTAATGCTGTTTTGGTTAAAATCGCTTCGAAAATTAGCCATTATTTGTCGTAAAAAGTAAATGACAAAAAAAAGTTATTGTGGGTTATCCATAAGAGATAGACATATACCATCGCGGACTTTTCTGTAGACCTTTTCAATGTGTATAATACTTAGTACATTATTTTGATAAAACTCGTAGGGTTCAGCCTGCGTTTGCAATGTAAGCGGAATAAATGTAATTTTTTACGACATCACATTAGAAACCTCAAAAATAACAGTACTTCTCCACTACTTAATGGATCTTATTATACATATAAACCTTCCTCTTGAATCACTCTATCTATTAAAAAAAACCGCATCAAAATCCGTTGCGTAGTTTCAAAGATTTAAGCGTACAAAGGGACATAGGGACATAGGGACATAGGGACAGGGAAAGCGACTTTGTTTTATACTATGTAGTGATTAATTAATTAACCAAGTGCTTTCAACCAAAATTAGGCATTCTACAATTCTTGGAAGAACATTCGAACATCCGGGTAAATGTACTTATTCTGAGAAGAATAACGTCGGATCGTTAGGATAAGCATGTATACTGTATAGCAATCATAATAGGTATTTTTATGACACTCGAGTGTACCTGATATTTATAGAGCTAATTATCTTAATTAATTACTCTAAAATATCTGTCAAGCGATATATTGTGATAGTTAACATTTTCATTAGCAAGATTTTGTCTTTATAGTACCTATGGTAGGATGGATAGATATAGGTAATTATCGTGTTATTCCATAGAATAATTATTATAGCTCGAACAATAAATCATGTCGGAACAATTATTTTCATTGGGAACAATAACGTCTGTAATCGCAGCGAGTTCTCATTACCCGAACCTCTATTGAGTTTGTAACTGCTAAAGTTATCGTTCTTTGTCCTAGTTAGCTACAATATATTATGTCGTTTTCCCGCCATTTTTTGCTTTTTGTACAAATTTCTTTTTGTATTTTTCTTTTGTACGTAGGTTTTATTCAGCGTTAGTTAAAGAATAGTTAAAATAGACCATAGAAATTATTTAATTGTTGGAGGTGAGCATACTTGGGTAAAAATTGCCCCAGCTCGCATCGGGAAAGGTACTGCACCTCGGTTACCAACCTAACATACCTTTTTCTCGATTCTCCCAGTCTATTACTTCATTCCCGTCGCCAATCCTTTTCTTATTGCCTTTAAAGCGGGCATTTGAAGAGACCCTATTTCTACAAAAATGTTAATGGGCTGTGGTCATATCTTACCATCAAGCGAAATATCAGCTGGCTGCACATCAAAAACAAGAGCTTATATTGTTACTATAATATAGGCATGGACGTATAAAAAAAGACGGACGCCGTATTACGACCAAACAACGTGAAGCCGCCATAGTAAGCTAGCGATCGTGTAAAGACAATAAACACGCACACACTCTCACCATAGTAAGCTAGTCGGCCGCCATTACGTCGTGAACTACCGACTGATTAACTGCGTCACTGTTTTACAAAAAAATATTTAAAATGCCGTCTCGCGTGGTTAAATGGTGTCGCAACAGTACAATTTTAAATAACAAAACACAAGGGATTACATTCCACAGGGAAGCAAGTTATTTCTTTTATGTTTTAATGACAAAATTATTACGGCAAAATTTATAGAAAAAAATACAGCCGCCATTGTCATCAGGACAGCTGTTGCCATGGCAACAGGGCACACACACATGGATGTTTCGCCGCCATTACTAGGCTTCACTCAATGTTTAGGCGATATGCCGTCCGTCTTTTTTTATACGTCCATGAATATAGATATGTATTATTATCTTGTCTAAATATTCTCTATGAATTTTATGACATTTATTAATTTCTATTATGGCCATGTCTGGTAAATGCCTGTGAAATTATAACAAAATTAATAAAAGGACCCTTATCAACTGTCAAGAAGCTCACACAAAGGCTGCCTCGTGATAAAAACTCATAACTATGGAATATTCAATTTAATAATAATTCACATCTAGTTTACACAAATGACAGGAATTTATATGACAAAATTTTCTACATTTAGCTTTTATTCTTAATTTAGTAAAAAAATAAACGTTTATTATATTATACCTATAATATATATATATACTGACATGTTAAAAACTAAATAGTTTATTTTTCCTGTAAGTTTTTCGAATTGTGTGATATAATCGAATCATATCTTTATCAAAGCTGCACTAAATTTAGGTTATTTCAACCCTTCCTTATTCAGCATAGGTTCAATGGCTTAATACTAGATATTATATCCCTATAGTTCTAGTCATGAATCGGATTCTCTTCAAAATCAAAATAAACTTTCTTGTATTCAAAACTAGGTACCACTTCAATTGCAAAAGCGATAACTCTTCCCTTAGACATAATGAATGTTACAAAGTTACAACACGTTACAATTATTATAAGTAAGTAAGTATTAAGTATTACTGGGCACTATGGGTCTAAAGAGAATAACCATAATGTACCACTCGTTGCGAAATATCCAAGAAATATCGATAAACAATCATAAATGTCACATTAATGACAGTTTTGAGTTATTACTCATAATTAGCGTTGAAATATGAGCCACGAGGAAAAATACGTTCAATAGCAATTATAAGGAATAAATTGGGAGAGAGAAGTATTCTCGATAATTGGGATTATATTGCTTATTATAAAGAATTCGGATAGTAGGTACTTTTCTTGTGATATTTGGTTTGAATGATTTTATATTATTTAAATATTTAAGTAATAGGCAAGAATCACCCTGTGGTAGAAATTCGATTCTGTCTTATGACCGATTCCTGCTTTACAATACACATATCGGGTTCAAACATTTGCATTGTAATACCACAGCAACAACAACGTTATAGGTACTACATGATAATAATATTATGTCGATAAGATTGATTGAGATACGAAACTGTACTAAGGATTATTATATATTGCACTAAGGATTATTATAACAAATTATCTCTACCATTCCTATCTGACACTTAAGTCTGCTAAGCTTTCGTATTTATATGTAAAGCGGCGAAAAATCTCCCTTAATTCAGCTGAAAAACTGCATGTACACCGTGATAAAGAGCAGCGAGGGTCGCGGATTATCAGCACTAATCTCGTTAATATCCAATCCAGCCTAAATAAATCCTGTTTAAATAGCCGTAAAACTGTCCACCTACGAGTTCGTTTAATCTCTTTGATATGGATCGTGACATGATCGAAATTCCTAAGGATATAACATATCTAACGTAGGTATAAAATCAACACGAATATGTTGGTTAAGTCTATTTCATATTTATTAGATAAAAATAGAAAAATAATATACTAGTAAAAATAGGGCCCAAGGATGTATGTGACGTGACCTAAATGTGGATTATAATATCTTTCTACTACCTACTTAAAAGTAAGCTGAAACATTGGAACACTCGTCATACTAAACTTTCAATGATATTGATTTAAAATTCCACGTTGAAAGCCTTGTTACGAAGTACTAAAAGCTTTTAGTTTATTAGCGAAAATGTACTCATCTATACACTTTATATAATTTTAGATAAAACAGAAAACATCTTAAATGCGATATTGTTTGAAGTTCTCTAATATTTTTAGTTAACATAATATGATAATGACGATCATTTCAAGCTACATTGACTAACTTCATGGTTTAATTTTGACAAATATGAAACACAATGATTTTGGCATCGTATATAAAATTCGACCGATCGATTCCATTTGTTCCTAAATTCATACATCTATTTGATTGTGTACTCAACTCGCATCTATACCTCTCAACATCGACGTTGTTATAACAAATATTGTTCAGAATTCTGGAATATTAAAACGCATCGTGTCCTGAACATCGCTGGGGGAAAAGCAAATGGGTCACATGTTCTACATTGCGCCACGTCAGGGACTACGCTCGTCCATTACGCCGCAGGCAAAGTACTCACCAGGGATTCTAAGTTGTTGGTATATGATCAACGTATACGCCCATGCAAACACCATTTTAGACATGTTTCGTAAACTAGCTAGTGGCCACGACTTCTTTCACAAAGATGTAACTTTTATTTTATCTAGTGGGTGGAATAAAACAATATTTTAAAGTAGTAAATGAAAGTTACTCTACTTAGTTAACCACAAGCTTAATTAAGAACCTCAAGAGTATGTTGTAAACAAACAGACAAACAAATAATATCAATGAGTAATCATCGGCATTGTTATGTGTTCTTTTTGTCCCATGTATTGAACGTATAGACAGCATTTGCCGTTTGAATATATTTTTTTATGAAATGCACGATATCTTCACATTTTCTTCAACAAGAATTTACTTCTAAATACTTTTCAAGTTTGAATTTGTTTTAAAGACCAACGTTAGTTTCTGAAAATCTTTACGAGATACAAATTGTGTGAGTTTTTAAGGCAAGAAAAGGAATTAACGGGATGTTTTACTCGATTTCTATACACATTGAGATAGGACACAATGTAATGACAGCCTTTGTTTATTGAACGATGTATACATTCTATCCTTGTTTGGATATTACGATAACAAATCATGAACATAATATAAACCTTGACTCAGCAACTTGAGCAACGGTAGATGTTTTCAAAAGTGTTTGTCATGAGAAAAATTGCGAGAGTGATGTAGAGCCCTTCACATTTCACTTTTAGAAGCACGGTTTTTATTTTAATTCGTATGAAAGTTTAAGAAAGTGTAAAATATACTTCCAGCAAATCAAAAACTTAAAATTAAATAAAAGTCTTTTTTCATTTAAATATCTTTAATAACTAACATACTAAGTAAAAAACATATTCGTTCAAACATACATGAGTTATCGTAATTATATATATTTTACTAGCGGCCCGCCCCGGCTTCGCCCGTGGTACATATGAAAAATAGATGTTGGCCGATTCTCAGACTTACCCGATATGCACAGAAAATTTCATGAGAATCGGTCCACCCGTTTCGGAGGAGTATGCAGACTAACATTGTGACACGAGAATTTTATATATAAGATATTCTTTTCAAAGCCTTTGTCGAACTTGTAACATTATTTTTTATTGTTTAAGGTTTTTTGTGTTGTGTAAAGTGCCTTGCCTTGCGGTGGTATGTAAACTCCGGCTGAGAATCCAGACGGCCGGAGCCTTGGGCGATTGAGAGATGAACCTGCGAACTATATCAGTTTTTTCTTGTTTTTTAGGTAGTATTTTTTATGTAAGTACAAATCCGAAAATATTCCCATTTTATTATTTGTGTTAAAAGTATAAAGAATTTTAGCGAGCAGCACAAAGAGATTTAACAAGCGTCAAGTACGTATAAAAATCCATTAGAAAAAGTCGCTCCCAACAAAAGCTTTAACATTAGCACTGTGGGAATTGTTATGTAAGGATCATTAAAAGATTTTATGAAGGAAAGTACAGAAAAACTGTGAAAGGTACGGCCAAATCTCGGCACAATTATCAGTCCTACAGTCATAATTACAGAGGCCGGGGAGGTTAAACGAGATAAGCGACCTAAGCATAATTTACATAAGCTGGGACACCGCGCTTCTTACATAATTAGTACCATGAATGAGAGTTATGACAGAGATACTTTGCTTAGGCTGCGTTTATACAGCGAGGTAATTAATATGTGCTCCATCATGTCAACTTGGCTAAATGTTTGACGTCTGCAGTACAGGGAAGTATGGTAACTAATGTGTCCCTACCAAGTCTTTTTTCCTGTGGGAATTGTTCAACATTTAAATATTTTTTTGATTTCGAATTAAGTGACACACGTTTTTATTTTTAAGATTATTCATTTCTTATGTTTCTGCAATAATGTGAAATCGTGAGGCTTATTGAACATAAGAATATTTTTCAGTGTAGACATAATAAAATATTTTTATATTTTTTATAAAATACAGATAAGTTCGGTATGTAACCAGCCTTTAAAAAGTTGGTTGCAAAATTTCGACGTGATCATATTAAATCTTTTTACCGCAGACTCATTATCACGCTGAAATATTAAATAGTTGTGTCTAGATGTTACTGGTTAAATGTTTCGAAGAAATATTTCTTAGTAACCAAATTATTTCTACCGAGGTGGGTTTATGAAGGACGGTGATAGCAGTTAGTATACTGTGAATAGTGGTGAAGTAACCACATTGCAGTCCCTCCAATGACAAAATTCTTTGAAATGCACGTTGGAATATTTTTGAACTCATCAAATGTATTTTTTTACCTACGCCTTAACTGAATGAAAGGACATAAGGCACAGGTAATATAATACTATATATACTTCAAAAAATTTAGCTGCTAAACAGTAATTCATGGTTACATTTTTCGTGGTCGTTGTTCTGACGCGGACGTACTGACATACTGGCTACAGATTAGGTACACAAGAAAATTCATAAAAATCTAAAAATCAGTCAAACCATTTCATGGGGTATTTGTATGAATGTGAAACAAGAATTATATAGTATGTATTTTTTTTTTTTTTTTTTTTTTACATTAGGATAGGTAGACATTTGACCACTGTCCCACCTGATGGAAAGCGGTGACGCGGTCTATGGTGGTAAATCATGTCTACCTAGAAAATGCCTATTTATTCGCCTCTTGAAGGAACCCATATTGTACTTCTCTGGAAAGACAGACGCTGGCAGGGAGTTCCACTCCTTGGCGGTTCGCATTAAGAATGACGACGCAAAGCGAGAAGTGCGAGCAGTCGGCATTTCCACCAAGTAAGGATGGTAGCCTGCAGTGCGCCTGGATGTCCGTTGAAAAAAAGGGGAAGCAGGGATGATGCTGTGCAGTTCAGTGGCGCATTCGCCGAAGTGTAAGCGATAGAATACCGAAAGGCTGGCAACTCTTCGGCGATGAGTAAGACTCTGAAGGCGGTTTTCAGCTAAATTATCGTCGCCTATAATTCTTTTGGCACGTCTTTCCATCGCTTCCAAAACATCAAGGTGGCATTTGGCAGTGCCTGCCCACAGGTGGCAGCAGTATTCCACACAAGATCTAACTTGCGCTTGGTAAAGATTTAGAAGCTGTTGTGATGTGAAATACTGCCGCACCTTAGATAGTATGCCAAGTTTTTTGGCTGCAAGTTGTGCTTTGGACACTATGAACCGCCCGAAGTTGAGATTTGGCGATAAAGAAACGCCTAGCATCTCCAAGTGGTCCGCAAATTCTATCGCCACTCCTTGGAAACTGGGAGTCAAGGTGAGAGGACTCTTTTTGGCTGAAAAAAGACAAGCCTGGGTTTTTGCAGCATTAAATCTGACTAAATTCGCTTCTCCCCATTGAGATACATTTTGTAGTGTCAGATTCACCCGCTGAATCATGGCCTCCCTTTCCATTCGAATCATGTCTCCTGTAGCACGAGCATTAGATAGGTACCTCTCTACAATGGTGCAATCATCTGCATACCCGAAGATGTTTGATTGAAGTAGATCATTTATGTGAATCAAGAAGAGAGTTGCAGAGAGGACAGACCCCTGAGGTACACCGGCATTAATGGCCAATTGATCAGACGAGCAGCCATCAATAACTACTCGAATGGATCTTTCTCTCAAGAAGTCGGCTATCCAAGCTGTGAGGAGTGGAGGTAAACCGTAAGAAGGAAGCTTGCTTATAAGGGAATTATGCCAAACTTTGTCAAAGGCCTTCGAGATATCCAATGACACTGCTAATGCTTCGCCATGGTTCTCAATAGCCTCTCCCCATAAGTGAGTCGCGTGCACTAGGAGATCCCCAGTTGATCTCTTTGGGCGAAAACCATATTGGCGATCGCTCAAAAGATCATTGGCCTCTAGATATGCGAGCAATTGATTGTTCAATGCACGCTCCATAATCTTACAGATTATGGACGTGATTGAGATCGGACGGTAATTTGTAGGATCAGCACGGCTTCCCTTTTTTGGTACGGGCTGTACGTTGGCAACCTTCCAAGCTTTAGGTACGATTCCGGAAGAAAGAGAAAAGCGAAATAGGCGTGTCAGTATGGGAGACAACTCGGGTGCACAGGTCTTGAGAACCAACCCAGGAATACCGTCAGGTCCGCAGGCTTTATTCACGTCAAGATTTTGCATTATTTTTAAAACATCTTTATGGATAATACGAACTTTAGACATAAAGGAACCGCAGTGGGGTATGTTAGGTGGACTAGCGTTTGTATTATCGAGACGTGAATTATTGGCAAAGAGTGACGCCAGAAGATCAGCCTTCTCTTTTGCTGTATGAGCCAAATTACCGTCAGGTTTCAAGAGAGGTGGCAGTGAAGGGTGAGAAAAGTTACACTCTATAGCTTTCGCTAAGGACCAGAAAGCTTTACTACCGGGAGGGTAGCTTGCCAGCTTATCACCTGTTCGTCGGATATGATCATATCGAGCTCTCTTCAGTACTTTTTTGCATAACTTGGCAGCTCTATTGAATGATCTCTTTCTAGCACCAACATCCGGTAATTTGTGGAACCGAGCATCGACCCATGATTTAAAGGCGTTCTGTTTAGCAAGTTCTGCATGCCTACATTCTTTGTTAAACCACGGTCTAGCTTTATTGACATCGGAAATATCAGAGAATGGAATAAAATATTCCATACCTTGCCGGATAACATCGGCAACATCGTCTGCAACTTTTGACGGGTCGGTAGAAGAGAAACAAACTTGTATGTAGTACAAACGACGACATTATAGCGAAATAGGTACAATTAATGACTTTTACAAACATAATATTAGTTATTTTATAGCCTTTTTTATTGATATAGCTTGAAAAGACATGTATTATTATATACCTAAGTCTAGTTTAAATTACGAAAAGATGTACTCCGCTTTATTAATAGCCCTAAAAATATAAAACGTCTCAAGTTAGAAGTACCTCCTCGTCCCAAATTCGCAACACGCGAGACGCCGCGCCGTCCCGCGTCCGTTTTTCTGCAAAAGGAAATGAGATTTTCCCGCAGATACGATAGCTTTCCACGAATCATTGCCGACACTTTTAATAATACGATTTATTTTTACGTAAATGATATTTTTGATCTGTTTTGTTACCAATTTGTTTAGCTTGAAAAGAAATTAATTGCATGCTTCTTAAAATGCTGGACAAAATAAGGTTTTTATTAATTTCAAGTATAAAATAAGCATTAGAAGCATTTCGTTTGGATTCTAATAATTTAATTAATAATTTGATTTTGACATCCAAAAAATTGAATAGAAATTATAAATAGGTACAAGGGTACCTACACTAATAAAACAGCATTCCTGTGCAAATACCTAGCTTTTAGTTTGTTTAAATACAAATTATGTTTTGTACATGAATATTATATGAATATAACAATATTGCCTATGAAATGTTTGAATACGTAATCTAATACATCACATATTATGTATTCAAATGGGCTGATAGAATAGAATCATCTGTGTTGACTTAATTAGGTGTATCCACAAGTGTATCATATTGTAGTTTCCAAACTATTTTAAATTATAAATTGATAAGTACCTTCCGTGAAAATATTCAAAGTGCAAGTCCTTGAGAAACGTTTTTGATTTTTATTTAAGACGTTCAAGCAGAAATAAAAAAAAAACGTCTTATTTGTATTAAATAAGTAAATATTTATTTAATCGAATCTCTAAAATTTTTTGATTGCTAGAATAAATAAATCTATTTACTTACTATTGAGCCATTGTAACGTTGACAAATAAAACTGAGGCCCTTTAATTCTACAGATACCATATTGATGGATGATACAGCGTTGAGTGGCTTTATTTCATTTGCAGTACTAGAGAGTGCTCCTACGAATCCTCTCTGCTATTTGAAATTTTGTTTCATTCATGCTACCGTCGAGAGTTGTTGTTATTTTGTTATAGACCCACTTGACCGGAATAAACCAACGATTGAATGGATATTTTTCAGGTTTAGGTACATCCTATTATACTCTTTAATGACTTGCGTTTTTTGTCAACTCATAGTGAATTAAGCAAAAAATATTTTAAATAATATTAATTCTACATTGCTTGCACGTTTTGCTCTGCGTAACCAATTTTATAAACTCTTATATTTTCCTTTGTACTCATTAAAAATACAGTATATTTTTTAGGAATAACAAAAGATTAAGTGTAAATATTATAGTTATTGTAATTGTTCATAATTCGTACTGAATGGTACTGATTTTCGAAGAAAATCGCTTATATATTTTAGTCATCAAGTGCGAACACGGAGGGGAAACTTTTGCACTAAGTTGATTGCTGTCCTGTTTAACTTTTGACGACTAGAGCAAAGAAGACAAATGAGATACTTATAATGTGAATAATAAAGAATACAGTAATATTTATTAAACAGCTCTTGAATTAAAGAAACAAAAATAAAATTCTGATTAACATAATACTGGTGGTTCGTTATCCAACAAATACAAATAGCGCACAGTATGCAAAGGAAAACACAATTATCAAAGCGAGGGTAGGCGTGGAAATAAAAAGCACGGATTATGCAAAAGCACAGACGGTTCGTTCAGATAAAACTCGCTTATTATGCGTTGTTTGTAAAGAGATAATCAGTCAATAAGTTGAATAAACGTTTCAGGTCCTTAGGGACAATAATAGAAGAGGTAGATACACAGCATATTTATTTGCACGGTATGTTTTGTCGGTAAAATATCATAATAAATTGTTTGAATTGTAAAGTATGGAATAAAATAATTGCAGAGAATGTCTAGCTATACCTATATAATCAATTAAAAGACTTTATAGTGGAGCCAATTTAATAGGCAACATTTGACGTCTATCAATTTTATATTCGAAGAGAGGTAACCTGCTTAAAAACATCGATTAAAGTGAATTAATCGATACGGATTTGAAACATTTGTCAATCGAATTTATTAATTTATGATGATTTTTATTCAGAAGTAATCAATGCATTCGATTCTAGATGTCAGATTTCGATTTTTAGAGTAACGTCTCTGGTATTTAAAAAGAAAAAAGGTTTATTGACACAAAATTGTAGCGACGTCAGTTCTTCAATTCAGAAATTGTTTATTATGTTTAGAATGGTTTATCAGTAAAATGAAATATTAAAATTACTTGTATCGGTCATTATTATTATAAATATGTGGTCGTAATTGAAAAAAGTTAAGCAAATGTGCAGTTCTAACAAAACGAAATATCATGTTATTCTATGTTGTCGTTACTAGGTTACGTTGTTGAATTTTGTTGAACTGTCAAATGTTGCCTATTAAAATGGTTAGGGAGCCAGGTGCAAATTTGGTTAACTATTTCCTCTCAAGAGATAATTCGTCAGACGCATGAGAGTATAGTATTATAAAGCCTCGTGAACGTCAGCTGGCGCTCGGTTGGGGGGGTGAGCGGTTGTAGCCTCCCACGCACATAGGAAAAAAAATACATTCATTCATTCATTTCCTCTCAGCTAAAAATTTGTCAAATTGTAGCTAACCCAATATCTCAACGAAAAAAAATAGTCAGCTGGTTACAACATGGTGTATTATACGTCAGCTGGTGTCTCGAACATGAAAGTTAAATTTAAAGAAAAATTTATTTTCCGTTATTTCCTCTCAAACAAAAATTTACCTGATGATAGCTTATATGTAACTGTGGATAAATATATATGTCAGCTGGCTGTATCTTGGTGGAAAAACCGTCAGCTGATACGGGAGGCTACAACCGCTCTTCCCCCCAACCGAGCTCCAGCTGACGTTCACGAGGCTTCATAATACTATACTTTGATGCATTTTACTAATTACCGCTTGAGAGGAACTTGGTCATAAAATCTGCTGCTGGCTCCCGGACCAAAATGGCTCTACTATAACATTGCAGATAAATAAAAAAGAACGATAACAAATGAATTGTATGGCCATTAGCCGAAGATGTCTTCGCGACAAATGGCGTGAATAATGACTGCCGAGTGTAATGCGCTTGATTGTCTTCCGTCCATTATAAAGTAAAATTCTTCTATTAATCATATTTTTATTGCCTCGCTATAAGTTCTTCAGATTTATTTAATGATGTCTTGTTTATTTTAGAATAGACCAGACAGGCTCTATAATTGAAGTACCTATCGATAAAAAAGGTTTTATTATCTAAATGTTATTTGAGATTGAAAGTGAATCGACGCCATGTAGAATCTGGAATATCATCTTTTAAATAATAGTGATAATTATTATTTTTTGACAATTTTCTTATCTTGAGAACGCTTAGTAAGAACGCATTGAATATATTCGAAAACAAATTTGTTTTCAACAAAAATACAAGTTTACAGAAAATCAATGACGGCGTACAATATTGAACAGGCAAGATAGATTCAGGTTTTTATGCCTTCTGAATTGAGCCGTAGAAATACATGGAGCTACATTTATTGCGGTGCATCGAGCTCTCAGTTCGCTATCTTGAGACTTTACGAGCTTTTTCAATGTTATACTTAGTTGTGTATTCACAAATCGTACGATACAGCAAGCTTATTTATTTCACGATTTAAAATTTTCAATACCATTATTCAATACCATTATTATTTACCATTATTTTCATTTACTCAGAGTATTTACCGTTAAATCCTTGAAACCTCGTTTTGAAATTAAGTCTTGAAAACAGCAGAAAGATTTTTCTTTTTAATTGCTTTATTTCAGGCGAATTTTTCTAATCGCTTTCAAAAGGTTTCGGCAAACAGCTACTCAACACATTTTGATAAAATATTGCGTTACTGCATACATATAATTGTATCCATCAAGGGTAAAAGTACATTAAAATGGGCTACGAAATATTAACAGAATAGGTATCCGCACGGACATGTATCAAGATAGACTAAGCGAGTGTATGTACTTCCCGTGTCCAAACTACGTTATTGAAACTTACTTGACGCTGGCCTACACTCAGTCCGCGCTTGCAGTTCGCCAAGGAAAGACGTGAAGCTGAATAAAGTAAAATGCCGAATTGCGCCGTTATAAACTGTAGAAACTCCACAGCTGTGAGTGGCCAAGTTAGCAGAGATGTTTCCTTCCACCGGTAAGTAATTTTCTAATCAGAATATGCACTATTTATTTTAAAATCAAATAAAGAATATTTGTGGAAAACGATCGTGACAAACACGGATACCAAATCATACGAAATGATTCGGAATACATTGCGGCTTTTACTTGGCACGGTAAAGATCGCGTCGTATGATAACAAGCAATGAATAGCGTCTTCTCATTTTTCTGTTCTCATTTTTCTGTCCAATTTTGTGGTTAGTGATGTTCATTTGATGCAACAGTTCTCGATTCTAATCGATTTTATAATCGAACAGAAAAATGATAATTTGTAGGAGCAATTTTTCAGAAAAAAAGGCATAGATTTTTTTTGTCATTTAATACGACTTGACCTAGAACTTTTAAGTATTTTAATACAAAGGTACTAAAAATAAATATTACGACATGGACGCCATTAGTTAAAGTGTCATCTTGGGAGTTTTTTAAGAAAACTCCTTATTGCTTAGACTATGTTTGTTTTTTCAGTTTTCCAAGTAACCCGAACATAAAAGGAAAATGGATCGATGCAACGGGACATAAAGATTGATTGATTGACAGTTTCATTACTTTCTTTCGATGGCCTCTCTAGTACGTAGTACATGGTAACTCAATGGGCATATGTAAGAAAAAGCTAAAACACATTAGTTTACTTGTTAGAATATTAAAAGGTTTATAACTTTATTTTATCATCCCTCTGTCTATGGTAATTATCATTTTTCTGTCTTGAATCGATTTAGTAATCGATTACGATTCATTTATTTGACTACCTCTTAGACATAGATCTAGTTTGATCTGATTTCTTTCGATTTACTTCGATGGGATAGGACGATACTAGAATCGCCGCGCGAGTGGCGGCCTAATCGATTTAGCGTAAAATGAAATTAACATCACTAAAAAGCGCTCGTGACGTCATAACACGTCAAGGTCAGTACAAAAAATATGACACGCTTGGTTTTCATACAGATCGCGGTACTTGCGTTGTCTACTTAAATATACATGTCTGTGGGTATCCGCTTGAGCAGTTGTGAAGCGGCGTATTTCGCCAATTTTATATTCCACTCAGAGACCAAATGAAAAACATTCCTGAATTCAAATTATTATTATGAATACCAAACGTGTTTTTGTTAGCAGTTCTGGCATTTGTGTGAATGTTTTTATAAATAATTGCAAATCTACAAGCTATGCTGTCTGGATCTTTTCTTAATATTAGCACTAAACAGCTTTATTAGCTATACGAGAGCTTTTTTATATTCTTAAGAAATGCTTTTCTTTTCAAATGTTATATAGAGATATTTTTTATTCGATTTATTCAAAGCTATTCTTCTAAAAGTGGATTTTTGTAATTTCAAATTACCTATTAATTTCAAATAATATTAAAATAAACATTAATAAATTCGCTGTCGCTCACTGTCCGCCCCTATGTATGCTTATTTCTTTAAACTACGCAACGGATTTTGAATAAAATAATTTTATTAGATTGCGTGGTTCTTGAAGGAGGTTTTAGTATAGCTATATAATATAAATTGTTAAGTTTTATAGAAAGTGGGCAAAACCGCGCGAGGAAAGCTACCTCTAGTATGTAAAATGCGGAAAATCCGCACATATTAACCGTGATTTAAGATATTTAACTTTTTCATATACATACATAGTTTTTTTATTGCTATAGAAATTGTTATAGGTATAACAAGTGAGAAGCAAAAGTAAACTAAAATATTAGACTACAAGCCCGCATAGGACAAAAATATGGGTCAAATGAACCACCAGGGGACATATCTAGAACGATAGCAGAGCAAAAAATAATAAGATTCATCACTATGCCGTCACTTGTAAGCTGTCCAACTGAGTGCAGATGAGAATTGAAAAGTACAGGTAGACTCGGTAAATTTTGGTCATATATTTTTGTACGGCATTCTTAACCATCGATAGATCCATTAAAAATAATAAGAAACCGCTCAGTGCCGTACAAAAATGTGGGTCCACCAAGTCGGAATTTTTATTTAATTTCCGAGAGTTACCGGGGGTAAATTTGGTCATTTGACCATGTACGGCATCTGTGTCATACTATTGCTATACTGCTTTTAATACATTATTCCGCAACGCCGTACAAAAATCACGGGGACAAGGGGAAAAAATCGAGAGTTGTAATCCCCTCTCTTTCCCCACTCCAGGGGGTCATTTGACTAAGTACGGCTTCGGTTCCAAAACATTATCTAGCACTCAAAAGTACTATTAAAAGCAATGCCGTCAAAAAATAATTGTTCTTTTAAATGTATACCAATAATCATCTTAATTTCATCGAATTCTTAATATAAAGAGCTGTAAGGTCATTTGACCCTGTACGGGAACTTTTTTTTTAACATGATATTGTAAAATTCAATTGTTGTATAGTATTGCCGTTCAAAAGAAACCGTTCTAAAAAAAGTTATAGAGAAATGCAAAACCAGAAATTTTGTTAAAGTTTAAACATCGTAGATTAATGAAATATATTACGTTTTCTACACTTTATCCGTTGTTTTAAATAGTATTAACATAGATAAATTAGGAAAAAACGATGCCGTACATTTTTGTGCAGACCACATCTTTTACGTGCTGGCCACGGACAATTCGCTATAGCGAAAATTCGCGCGGCGCGACTGGCGGCGCGTCTTGCGAATGAATCAAATGTATGGAAATGTACTGAACATGCCACGCGCAGCGGCGACCAGCGAGACGACCGGCGAATTTCCCCGAGCGAATCGCGCGGCACGACTAGCGATCGAAACAAATGTATGAGTTATTACGGCGCAGGCCACGGAGTCGAGCGGCAGACGCGGCGACTACTCCCGGAGCGAACTTAATTTAAAATAGTTTGTTTTTTTTTTCGCGAAAATGGAGACAGAAGCTTTTATTGCAGAAATTCTAGCTAGACCAGCTATTTGGAAGTCTAGCCACCCGCAACATAATTTTTCATCATGCCTATATTTTTCATATTTTTGGTGGAATTCTCCGTCTGTAACACGATTTCTATTTAATTCGTGTACTCCACTATATCTTCCAAACATTACTTAAATCTTGAGCAAAAAAGCTGCTACTCTCCAAACAACGTCGAGCTAACTTTGATAAAGCCATCTCGTCTCCTCGTCTACACTGGTCGCGGCGGCGAACGCAACTGCCCGTGGCGTGCTTACCGCGCCGCGCGAATTGCCGCGCCGCCCGTCGCGCCGTCGGTCGCGCCGCCGGTGTCCGTGGCCAAGGTGTGAGGCTGATGAAAGCGACGAAAGCTACAATTTTAAGGGTGCTTTATGGCCATTTGATACAGTACGGCATTAACATATTTTTACCCAACTACGGCAAAGCAAAAGGAGGGTTATGGTTGTTTACAAGTCATGTATGTATGTTCATCTATTCCCTCGTAACTTCTAAACTACTTATCACAATTCGACAAATGACATATCATTAGAAGCGTCTGAATTGTTCACTGGATAACCAGCGACTATGGGGTTTCACAAAATCTAATGTGGCGCCCTCTAGCGGACAAAACATACAGAGTAAAAAAATAAAGTTAAGATAAATATGCAGTGTTTGGTATCATTTGAAAGCGCTTTACTTGTACATTTTGAATATGTATATATTACTAGCATTTGCTTGTGACTTTACCTGTATTCATGGACTGATTGCATATAATTCACATCTTTTCGTTCATAGCTTTTTCATCAATTTAACGGAGTCCATTCCACCTGACTGTCAATTTCCAAGGTGATAATTAACCACCTCGAGCTTCTTAATATTAATGTATATTTATATTTTATTATAAAAATATAAAGCAAACATTTCGTTATATGGATTTTTTTCTTTTTCAGATTTTTCCCCTTTGAACCAACGAAAATGTACGGCACATGAAAAAATATTATCTATGCATAAAATACTTTAAAAATAAATTTATTTCGTGTTGTGTCAAATGACCCCCTGGAGTGGGGAAAGAGAGGGGATTACAACTCTCGATTTTTTCCCCTTGTCCCCATGATTTTTGTACGGCGTTGCGGAATAATGGATTAAAAGCAGTATAGCAATAGTATGACACAGATGCCGTACATGGTCAAATGACCAAATTTACCCCCGGTAACTCTCGGAAATTAAATAAAAATTCCGACTTGGTGGACCCACATTTTTGTACGGCACTGAGCGGTTTCTTATTATTTTTAATGGATCTATCGATGGTTAAGAATGCCGTACAAAAATATATGACCAAAATTTACCGAGTCTACCTGTACTTTTCAATTCTCATCTGCACTCAGTTGGACAGCTTACAAGTGACGGCATAGTGATGAATCTTATTATTTTTTGCTCTGCTATCGTTCTAGATATGTCCCCTGGTGGTTCATTTGACCCATATTTTCGTCCTATGCGGGCTTGTAGTCTATATTATGGAGGTCATTAAACTTAACGGTACTTACAAAACATGTTTACGATCATTTAAAACCTAAACCTATATTTGGCTTTGCCTCTCAAGCGGCTCGTTGGTCTAGGGGTATGATTCTCGCTTTGGGTGCGAGAGGTCCCGGGTTCAAATCCCGGACGAGCCCATGTACTCTTTTTTTCGTTATTTTTTATATTTTCATTCTTATCTCACGATTGTTTTTGTTATACAAACGGATGACTCTCTCAAGATAAGAATAAAATAAAATTTGATTTTACCTAATTCGACATACAATACATTAACATTTACATATTTATTTCCCAGATTTTATATTTTTGAAACAAATTGAACATACATGTTGTATTTTTACGTTATATGAGCCAAATATGTAATTACTGAACAAGGAAGGAATAAATATTATCTCACCCACGTTTAACAACCCCGGGATCGTGTTTCAACGAATAAATTATTTTTCATAAACTTATTATTACATGTATTTGTGGCCGCTTCTGAGGGTTCTATTGTTTTATCTGACACCGGGGACCTCTATTCATACGGAAAATGTAAAATTTACTCATCTATAAAAGAACAGCATATCGTGCGAAAATATTTCTCTATTATCTTTTCAATGTAGTTAAATAATATTATGTTAAACAATGTAATAAATTCTTATTGCAGAGGTAACATTATGAAATTATCGCTAATGTTTTCCCCGACTATTTCTCGTGACCGGACCAAGTAATAAAATTATATGACCACCCATTTGTTACAAATAGAGTTACAGAGATTCCCTGAAAAATGGTGAGAAGAAGTGAAGAATTTGTCGCCATTTTTAACGTTTAGGGATCTTTGTAGAAGTTTAGTAGATTTATGGCAAATAATTTGTACCCCGTGAACACTTTTTTGTGAGTAATGCAAGATCGTTTGGTAAAAAACGAGAATAATATTCGGACGAAATGGTATTTTTGATAATTTATCAAGTTCTATGTTGACAACCAACCATTAGAAATATCATCTAAGTATCAGTTAAAAGAAAAAATGATAGAATTATCTTTTCGTGATACACATGAATACCTACTATATTTTCTTAAATACATATTACTACATATAATTTTTATTTATAGACTAAGGTCGGGTCTATAAGCAATATCTTTATATGAATATGATGGCACGTGGACAGCCATTCGACCCTAAAGCTGACAGGGATAAATTGACACGTCTCCGACAAACGCCTTCGATCACTACACGGTCGACTACACATGTAAACAAGGGACTGTTTATTATGCTGAATATCAAAGTCTTTAACAGTTTACTGAATTTTGATTAATTGATAAATATATGTTAATATTAATTTAGATAACTCACATAGTAACGATATTCGCTTAAGCAAAGTTGAGGCTTCATATCTTCCAAAATAATATGATAATTTGAGCTTTCGTCAATGGTCAGCTAACGGGTCAAAGAATTGAAGATAAGAACAGATAAAGCTCCTAGGTACATCCCTATTTCTCCACCCCTAAGGTGTATCATATTGGAACGTGGCCACTAAAATGTTAACAACATGATTGCGGTTAAAAATCTCCAGACAGTTACTCAGTAGAGCGTGAAATTTAATTTCAAACCTGTAATTAAAAGCCTTTTAAAAGCTATCCCGGAAACGAGTTTACCATCTCACATAATGGTAGTTGCACGTAAATTTAAAGGCCACAGAGAAACTGCGCAAACATTTTAACTGAGAATGTTGGTTAACTGCATTCTCATTAGTGTTTGATTAAACTCGTACGGAATTACTGGCAATATAATGTCTATGTGCTTTTATCTGATCTTCCTTGCAAGTTGCCCGTGTGTATTTATTTTATTTCCACACTGTTATAGCCACTTTCAGTGTAACATATAAATAGTAAACAACTTTGACCTGCGGATTCTGGTTTGAGTCAAAATTACGTGATCTGTATCGGTAAGTAGGGAATTAGGAAAATTGATAGTCTGAGAAGAAAGTTACTAGGTACCTAACTTAAGTTTGACGGTTCAATAAAGTATTTTCGGTTCAATAAACATACATATTACATTAATAATTGGTTACCTATAACATATTTTGTCATAAGTTATTAATCCTCTGAAATCTGAATTCTGATTAACACACACACTTAAAGGTTTTACAGTATAATTAGCTACCTAGACCGAAACCAATCACTAAAGTCATTATAAATACATCTGTAGCAGTCACTGTATAGTTAATTGCTCGTCATAAGTCGACATTTAAGTCAATATTTGTGAGGGCGGCACAAACAGGGCGGCGGCGATCAAACATCCTGCTCCTTAGACGATTATGGATTAGACAAGTATGACTTATACTTATGAAGTGAGGCTTATACACGCGAACTACTTTATTTGTTTCAGCTTTACTTAAGAACTTCTTGATATACTTAATGATAAACAGAAGCTTGTTTATCAATGGTGTGACTATTTCAATAAATATACCTAAATTATCTAATTAAATTAATTCCCTATCATCTATAATCTATTTAAAGAAACGACTAACATCATTTTTTGACACCAATCACATAAAAATACGACAAGGCGTGTCAATGAAATAAACATACATACTCTCGCAAAAAACCTCCTGCCACAGTCTGTTAAAATAGTAAAGTTTATTAACATAATGTTAAGTGTTTCATGAACATTAATCAATAACCTATTATCTTCCCAGGTTGTTCTGTAAGTTTTTACTATCATCTACAAGATAACGACCTATCTATCCATTCGATTTCAATCATCTTGCCCCACATCCCACTGCGCCATAAATCGTACCTGCCGTTACATTTTATTACAAGTTCACCTCAAATTTTCCGCAGGCTTTTACCTAAGCGAGTCTAAGTGATGTTCATTTTCGCTGGTAAGGCAGCTGAGCTCTAAGTGAATTTCAGTACATCGTATATGTATACCGTATAGATGATAATTTGGCTTCAGGGTGGATGAGAGGTAACGTGGTGTGACGAAGTGGCGCGCTTTAAGTGCTCTGCTAAATTGATCGCAATGACAACGTTGCTACTGCTAAATATTACCTGTCTGACACTACAGTTATTTCGGTTTATTATATGTGTTGGTGTCAATGAAAGCTCTCCTAGAGAAATTATTACGGAGTATTAAGTTCAAAAGTAGAAGCTTTATTTCGCTGTTTTTATTTTGTTTGTTAACTCTTTATGTATTTCTGTCATTTATAGCTCAGAGAATATGCGAAGCAAAGTTTTGGACAATATTTGCATAACAAAGAAATTTAAAAGGAATGCAAATCTAGCTTTAAGGTTTAAGTGCTGAAAGCTGTATTTGTAGGATGTTACTTCAGTAGTTACTTTGTTATTTGAAGTATAAGATTTAGCTCTACATGTAGATAAATAAATATGGTATATCTTTACATAAATTATTGCAAGCAATGAGAACAGCATCGCACGTTGAAATGAGGAAATAAGAACAGATTCATATGAAAATAAAACCTAACTAACATGCTACACCGTACACGTAGAAATAATTGCTAATCTCACAAATTAAAACAACGTTCCACCAGAACTCCACAGAACAAAGGCAAGAACATAATTACCATTTTAAATTGAAACACGATACACAAGTACGTCTCGCGCACAAAGCCAAATTAAATAGCAAGTAATTCAATCAGGGTCAGACCTTGTACTAATTGCTAAGTCAAAGTGGCGGCGGAGCTACGGGACGAGAGGTTTGATTTTGGACGTATATTTTCCATTGTTTCTATTTATATGTACTGGACTTATTTAGTGGTCGGAGTGACGGACTGTCCCTTTGCCAGCTTTCTATATTTAGGATCGCAAAAGGCCAACCAATGTAGGACATTTTAGGAGTTAATTGTCAGTTGTTAATTCTGAGTTAAAATATGTATATATAAAAAATAAAATATAATACAGTAATCTATTTTGCGGATTATAATCCTATAATTTAAATGATACATTTGAAAGACATTGTGTGTAACCAGTTTAAATTGGAATCCAAGATCTTTATTACAAGCATGATTTTACTACCAAACCATTTTCATTAATTTCACGGAACACAATTTTTGACAAGAGCGCTCGTGGATATCGATTTTGTAATATAGGGTGATTTTTTTGCTGGTTTCTTTTTGGCAATACTGTTTTTGATAGATCACGCGTGAATCGTGTCTTGTGTCTTTATCAAACTTGTTCAGTTTGGTCTATAATTTAACCATGAATCGACTTACGAACGAACAACGCTTGCAAATTATTGAATTTTACTATCAAAATGCATGCTCGGTTAAGAGAGTGTGAAGTCGGTTAAGAAGTGCGCGATGCACTTCATCGATTGGCGATTTTATTTTTTTTTGCTTAAAATGGAAGAATTGGACATGCCTCACACGTGGTTTCAAAAAGACGGTGCCACATGCCACACGGCACGCGAAATAATAGCCCAATTGAGAGCCGCCTTCGGCGAACAGTTTATCTCACGTTTTGGGCCCGTCGATTGGCCGCCTAGATCGCGTGATCAAACGCCTTTGGACTATTTCTTATGCCTACAGGGATAAACCAGCAACGATTGACGCACTGGTAGCCAATATTGAAGCATTTAAGTATTCGTGATATACCGGCCGATATGTTGTAGAGAGTGTGCCGAAATTAGGCCTTGCGAATGGGCCATCTAAACTGGAGCCGCGGCCATCATTTGCATGAAATCATCTTCAAACATTAAATTATATTGATCGTTTTATCAATTCCATTATAGATTACCTACATCAACATTTTCAAGTTTTTTGTGTTTTTTTTTTAAAATCAAATCCTATACCTCTTAAAAAATCACCCGTTATAAGTGACAGTTCAATCTATCGCCTTTTCCTCAAAATTATTGTATGGTCTATTCTTAGTAATTATTATTGGCAACTTTCTAAAAATAAGGAATTTTTTAGCTAAATTTAGAATAATAAATGTGAATTATCTCACAGCACTTTTTAGTTCAGTAATTAAGACGTTATTGTCTTTAAAAAACACAGTCTATGTCAAGGATACACCAGATTATTCCGAGATATTCTTTATCTGTGTAAATAAAAGTCATTTATCAAGAGGACGGTTTGCAGTTTTTGTGTTCCCAACAGATACAAATGAGGTCCCGTTTACTCAACATCTATATCGCCATCTTAAGTCGCGTAATGACTTTTTTATGCTTTTCCCTAGTATTCTTTGTAAAATTGTGGGGACATAAAATGGGGATTGTATTCATGTAAGAAGTGAATTATTTTGTCACATCCTTGTAATTTTTTTTGCGTAGTCTATATATGTTTCAAATAATTTATCGATGTTCGTGTTATATTTTCGAAATTAGATCACTAAATCACCTAATTATAATTATGTAATATTTATTAATAACAATTTTACATTTTATAAATTTCATTGCATTTAAATATCTATACGTCAGTGTGTCATAATCCACTTTCTAGGTAACTTTAATAGCTACCACAGTAGAAATGTACATAGACCGGGAGATACTGACACAAAATTTCGAGTCATTTGTAACAGGATGGCGGTTCTACAGGGGTCTTAGTACGCAATGACAAAAAGAAAAATGATGGTGTGAACGCTGGTACCGGTGGGTTAGTCGCGTGGGCGTTAGTCGAACTCGTCGGAAAAATAGCGAAAGTCAAACGATTTGTAACACAAAAATTTTAGAATTTACCGATAGTCCATAAAAAAGAAGTAGGCGGTAGTGTCATGCCATACTTTTCCGGTATGACTTACAGCCCGCCATACCGACGCGAATGTGTTGATTTAAAAAAAACAATTATTCAACCATTTGTACCAAGCTAACTTTTGCACAGGTAACCATCGTCGTGCAGCCATTTACGAAAATCGCCATGCCATACTTTTCGGACGATTCCAAATGGTCGCCATACCGCCGAAAATCTGCAAAATTTTTTTATTTCGCCTTTCTTTTTGTACCAGTATTGCATTTGGCTTTTTGGAGAGTATTTGATAAAATGTCACCATTATTATATTTGCCATACTTCTAGTAGGGGGAAAAAGTGCTGTCATACTTGAAAAATAAATTTATTGTTAATTTATATAAGTGAAGATTTCCAACACCTAGATCTTTGAAATTTTGTATTTATATTCGTTGATCCTCAAACTTACAGGAAAAATAAGTGCCATACTGTTACAAATCGTTTGACTTTCGCTATTTTCCGATGAGTTCGACTAACGCCCACGCGACTAAGCCGCCGGTACCAGCGTTCACACCATCATTTTTCTTTTTGTCATTGCGTACTAAGAACCCTGTAGAACCGCCATCCTGTTACAAATGACTCGAAATTTTGTGTCAGTATCTCCCGGTCTAACACAATTATATAAATTGCATGCCAACATTCTTAGCAAGCAAAATAAAAATTAAATTGTTATACATTCCGATGAGCGCACTTAATTGAATGTGGGAAAGTCGAACATGCTTCAGTACGAAAATAAATTCTTGGTTTTATTTGATATACAGTAACTTTTACATTAAATAGAAACAACGGTTACTTTTATTTTAATTTGGTAATATTAATTAAACATTTATTGCTGAGCTCATAGTTTCTGCAATCATTCTGTAATGACTGCATTATTAATTGATAAAGTCTGCTGTTCATTTGGATAAATTATAACAGATTAATATTTTTTTCCTTATTATTTCTTTACGTAGGATACAAACAACCCTAGGAAGAAAACCATTTCCCAAATTATTTCCTACCTCCGCTAAATGAAAGGGTTTCCTTATGAACACTGTATTTCAATAGCAATAAATTGCGAATTTATTAAAACAGTAATTCGAAAACTTGTTACCGTGTAATTGGTGTTTGTATTAAACCATATAATATGTAAATTATAGTGCATTGATACGCATTAATTAAATTTCAATCGTGTCTGAATTAATTCATTTATATATTCATACTTTTGAGAATATACGAAAAGAAGCAACGATAAACAACATAAATTATTCTAAGTATATTTTGTACAAAAACTCATAATCGTGAAAAGCCGTCAACGAGAATGAAGTATCAGTACTTCGAGACTTTTCTTCATAAATTTGTTAAAAAATACATAGCTCAACTTCTAGCGATCCCTCAACTTATAATTGGGTTCCTTCGAGGGAGTTTTTAAAACATCAACCAAATGTTATAATGCATACCTACACTTAAAAACTCATTTTAGAATGGGATTACTTTTAATGGGGGTAACACCTACCGTTTAGAAAAAAGTGTTACACATTGTCAATATGAGAGTATATTTTAGAGTCCTTTTCCATCGACAGTTTATAACTTTATACCGTTTTTGGGTACCACTACCATAATATCATCAGCTAATTATTGGGTAGCTGCGGCCAGCGGCAACATAATAATATATTTTTTTCAAATTGTTGAAGTACAACTTTCCATAAAATTAAAAGACGACGAGCACACACAATTTACAAATTGGTTTATAATTTGCTTGCACATTAGCATGTAACTAGTAGTAAAAATATTTAATTACATAAATAGATTCAAACGATACTGATGCTTTGTTGTTCTTAGAAATAGTGACCACGCGGACTAAAATATTAGGAAAATAGCTATAGCTATATAACCAATTTGGTATATTGGAATTGCTTTCAGTGCGATTGACGTGGCAAACAACCCTTTTGATATCTGTATTTGCTAGCTATATCTATTTTATTTGATATATAACGAGCCAGTTCAATATTTCAATATGGAGCCAGTAAATCGTGTGCAGTTTCCATACGTTAAACTAGGTTTGTGAATGACGAATTGCATTGTGATTGCGAACTGGAATGCTGTAACAAATTTTGTATTCGAATGAAAACGCCCCTTTGAATATAACAAGTAAACCCAATCAAATTTTAATACAATAGGTATTGCGTAATGAAGCATATTTTGGTGAATGATAAATTGATATCATGAAATTACTAACGCGAATTATTACTGATTATAGACATTTTAACTTGCATATTTTTGTTGTTTGAGAGCAACATCAACATTGAATACTTTAACTTGTATTAAAAATCTGTTTTGTCTTATATTCATCGTATAATATTAAACATCAACATTTAGTTGCATTTATTGCTCCTCGATATTTTTAACTAATTTCCACTGCGTTCTTGCCACTCAAGCTCACTGTTTAATTATATCCATTTATATTTGATCTACCTGTTTTCATTCATACAGAATAATCCAAGAAGTAGAGACAATTCAGACAGCGCTTACGCCACAGGCGGACAGACAGCACTTGACGAGGGTCTGCAAACTACGCTGTAACTTTAATTAGCCGTACTAATTTCGTCCTTATTTCATAAAAGCAACGACAAATTACTGTACCCTCTGATTACGGACGTAATTCTGTAGCGGTTTCATGATCTTTAGAGGTCAAAATCTACCTCAAAATGGCAGTCATAATAAATAATATTTTATAGCAAAAGTACCTACCGCTTGTATAGTATAATAGTTATGATTGTTATTATCTTCTCTCCTCTTTCGTTGATAAATTTTAAATTATGTAGTACATTTAAATATTAATTGAATACTTTCAATACTTACTAAATATTATAGAGCTCTTTAAAAATATATATATCTACGATTTAACAGTATTAAACAACATTTTATACTTGAAATGTTTTCCTGAAAGAGAAAGAAAGTACTTCCGGGAAAATTTAGTTTTAAAACGTTTTGTTATCTCTTCTAGATCGTTTTAGTTTTAAAACATTCTCTGGCTGTAAGAGGAGCAACAATAGCAAGCGTCCGTAGATAACAGGAATACTGAGTTAATCAGGAGCGCTCGGATTATCGTACAACAATAAATTGTTGGTCGAATCCGAGCTGTGTATGTGGTTAAGCACTCTCGGGTTCAATTGGACGATAACAATGTTTATCCGAAAGATAAACATAAAGCAAATGCAGAATGCAACTGCAGTGTCATATTAGATTATTCGTTTTGTGTTCCTCGCTTTGAAATATTGCGCCAAATGGAGGGCACATAGAATTTTACGTAGGAACAACAATGGAATTTATATTGTTACCGGGAATATCGCGGCACAATATTTCGGAGATTCCAGTTTTGAGAAATTCTTTGGCCTTAAACCAATGTAGCATAATATCAACTTCCCGGTGGAATAGTAAACATAAATAAAAACTTGCACATCTCTAGGTAGAGCCATAGAATGAAAGCACTGCACCAAAATATAGAAGCCATTAGATATTCCATATCCATAGGCATTTAAAACTTTCAAAAGTTTTAAATGCCTTAAAACTTTTGAAAGTTTTCTGTTTTTTTTTTATTAATTTATATTTCGATATGATTAGACGAAAGAATATGACAAATAGAAACAAGGTCATATCAATAGATCAATTGTTTACCTAAGTAAGTTATTGCCAGCTTCAGTTCCCTTTTATAAATTTATTTTATATAAGAAGGTAACGTAGTTGGTTTATGCCATAGATCGATATGCATTGGAGCCGTGGGCTTAGCAATAATCCGAACGCATTGCTTAAGGCTGCGGTTCTCAAAGTAGCACTTCAAACGTAGATAAGTAACAATAGTAATGCTTCAACACAAGCAATTTTTCAATCCTTTACATTAGATACTAATTAATCTTAAATATCTAATACTGTGAGCACATCGCAACCGCGGTAGCTTTTTGTAAAAACAGGTTTAAAAAATACCCTTATTCAGCAGAAGAAGAATTGAATTATATAATACAATATTATAAAATTATTATTAATAAAAAAAAAATAGCAAATTGTGTGCTAGAACCTTCCTCTTGGTCCACTTAATTCATTAAATAAAATCGCATCAATATGTACCTGTTGCGTAGTTTTAAAGATCTTAGCATACATATGGCATATAAGTATATCTTAGCGATAAATGAGTTTATTTACTAAAATATTCTTATTTACAAAGTCTATTGAATGCAAAAGGTTTGCGAACCTCTGCTAGTGCGATCCACAGAGGCCGAGGACGGAAAGTGATTTGTGTTTAACACGAAATAGAATCTCCGGGACGGGCTCCAGGTGATCTCAGCAATTTGCATAATACCGCTAGTTCGTTCACGTCATATCACCAGAGTTATAGAGTTATAGTTATAGCTACATGCCTTTATAAATAGATATTATAACGATAAATGTTTAGGTTTCATACGCACTATCGTCAATACTAACGCAAATCTTGCGAAGAGGAAAAGGTACAGCATTATAAGATGGTTGTAATAAAAAGTAAAAGAGAGACTCGTTAAACTTAGATATTATGCTTCACTAAATTCACTGAAATATACTTAATTAAAATGTCCCATTATCAAATGAGAATGTTAGTAGGTATCCTTCCTATACTTACCTATCCAATTCCTACATTCAATAAGACAGTTTTTGGAGTGATTTCTCTCACAACTTTTTAACAAGCGCTAGAGCCTACAACAACAATGATACAGCTTTGCCATGAGATAAAGTTTCATTAACATGATTGAGTCAAACGCAGTGCGATGGATCCACCAATCACAGTGAATAATGGATGAGACACAACCCGTGTGACCTCTGTCCTAATTTTCGTTGTCAATTTCTTACGATACTTTGGTTTTTGAGTCTTCATTTATAAACACATATCTTAAAATTGCCAAAAAATCTATAAATTATTCGGTCTATTTTTGATTACATATAATAAGGAGAGAATGTATCAGCATGGTAGGTAAACTAAAAACACACATCAAACGTACTAAAGGTGTAAAACGACAGAAGGAAGGATCAGATGATTTACGACGTGAGTCACTAGATATGTAAACAATAATGCGACGATACACGAGGTTCCATAACTTTTGTAATTATGTCCCGTGATGCGAACAAAAACGGTCGTTTCATTGAAAATGGGCAATACGATAGCAAACAGCAGTATAAATTGCTCTTCGTTTTGTTTTAAGTGTTATGATCTTGGTTCGTCATTAAATATTATAAATTTCAATGAAATACGATAAGAGGTAAAAATATAACCGCTAGAAATAAGAATAATGAAGTGATTACTTTTATTTCGTTAACTTTATTAATACAAAATCAATCATTTTAAAGTTTTTAGTATTACGGCAATTGGCATCCATACGTTTTATCTATGTAAATTAAGGTTCCTCACGTTAATAGCTATAACTTCAATAATATGGCAAATTAAATTGAAAAGTACCACACTAAGTAAACAAAAAGTTGAGGTTTTCCAGAAACTTGTACAAGTCGAAGCTGAAGCGTTTGGCAAATATTGATTGTGTGGAGTGTTGAGAAAACTTACGAGAATACTATTCTATTGTAATTTATTTGTTGTTAACTACTAAATTTGAATTTATTGAAAAAAAAAATGGTTGAAAACCTACCAGCTGAATATAATTAAATGCTTTATATTTTGCCTAATAATATAATTTGAAGTCTCTCATCACTTCACGGTATTCGAAGCAATTGAAGTACTCTCTGTCATAAAGTAAGTAATCAGCCTTGTATAGCTGGCTATGTTTTTAACTTATACCATTACATCAAGACGGCGGTAAGGACCTAATTGTGAAATAAATTTATACTTAAATTGTGTACGACAATAACTCTGTTCAAAATGTCTGTTTATAATAGTTAACAGATTTCGATGAATTTTGTTATAAAGAATGGCGCAGGGCGCAGGATGGCGTAAGTTCTGCCTGATAAGCTTCTTAAAAAGTTTTGAATTGTTTGTAATTAATTTATGTATCTAATAATATGACTATTTTGGTAATGTTCAAAGGGTATAACGTCTTTATCCGATATAGAGGAAACGTGATATATACTATAGAAACTTGAACGACAAAGAACCCTTGTTCATAATAAGTCACTCATTCCTTTGGCTCCCGCAGTAGTGTGAAATGACTCTTACCTTCGAGTGAAATGCGAACGCCTGAAGAGTTTTGTGTAGCGCTCTTGCATCTGTCTCACCTAGTGTTTTTGTGCATTCTCTTGAACTCACGGCGTATCAGCTAGTTTCATTGGCTCAGATATATCGTAACTAATTGAGTTTTTATGGATCTTTAAGACTCAAATATTGCAAATATCTTTAGGTTACGTTATTACCGGCTTTATCTAGCGTAGTACCTTTTAATAGTGTTTTGGTATGTTTGCATTTATTTTTAGTTAATAAACTCCGCAAATACTAAAAGAATACAATATATTCGTCGCTCCAATAATAGAATCTATTCAGAGTCATTAACTACTAAACGAAAATCAGGTTATCGGTACATATGATACGATCTCTGTCATCCCAAAATTAAATGACCTACAAAATTTTAGTAGGAAAGGTTTCGCAAAATACGTATGGACTAAATATAAGTCGATTAGCTTTGTTCATATCAGTGGTTAACTACATAATATAGAAAATTTAGTTTATTTCATCATTTTTGGTTACTAAAATAAAACACCAATATTATATTTAATATTTATTTATAAAATCCATACCTACTACATTGTGATAAATTATAAAATTCTCGTTTTCTGTAAAACAGCCATTTTCCCCAGCATCTTGAGTTGATATATCTAACCTCTTTCATCTTAAATGAGATTAATTTAAACGAACATCGTTCGAGGAGGGTAATTAATCTCGGAACAATATTTCAAAGGAATGCGATAAAGTGATGAATATAAATAAAATGTATCAAATACGATATTTTTAAATTAACGAATATAATTAAAATTAATTAATCTTAAACTATAATGATATGATTAGCATGTTTTCGAACTGTGTCTGATAAGTATCTCTTTATTTTGGCAATGATTTTACAGTAATGCTACTTTCTAAGTGACTAGATCTAAAATAATGTAACATAGCTTTGCTATACTCCGAAATACACGAATTGACTAGGTTGCCATTTGACATTTTAAAATACGTGAACACTAATCGATATATTATATGAGTGTAATGAACGATTAAATTTCTTCGTGAAAGTAAGGTCCATGCCCCAGTAGCGAGTATTAACATTATTTAAGTAAAAAGAGTATAAATTTATTTTATTACAATGTATATTTTATTTTATGAGCATCACAAAATAACGTAAGTATATAAAGCAACACGCGCTTTTACTATAAATCTTACAAACTATAAAATCTTTGTGCCAACCAAAATCTTTTTCGACCTCAAATCGATTTGACAAGAATCACTTTAAAACATTTATTAACCGACTTCATTTAAAATATATCATCTAATGTGGGTAGAAAGAACACTAGAAACTCTAGAGAAGTAATTTACGCTAACGCTCGCTAGTGGGATTGACAGTCAGCTTAAGGTGCGCTTAATAAATAATGTCTTAATGTAATGAATATGTAGTCTAATGAAATACCAATCACGATTAAGGGATCATCATGTAATTCTGCTAAGTGCACTGTGCGATCACAATATGTAACTGTGTCTTAAATCTAATACTATGCTGAAATTGTGTATCGTCTTCTCAGTCCTTTAATATCTAAGAGTAGAATTCCTTGGCAGTCAAAATACAGATTTATAGACTAGTGTTTCGAACCTAACCTAATATGCGAAAAGGGTTGAATTTTTTAGCGTGATTCTGAGAATTTTGTGGTCTCCGGCCCCTCATAGGTTTGTGGATTGGTTCAACCGCACCAGATAGCAACGGTGATTGGAAATCGTCAATTTCTTCTTCTCTTAAATTATCATCACTATGTTGGATATCAATGTCTGATGTGTCAGAAATTATTGTTGGCACTGTCTTATCATTATCGTTGATGTCAGCGCCAGTTGTTTTTTCAGAATTGTTAAAAACATGGGTATCTGATATCAATTGAACAGAGGCAGTAAAATTATGCGAATTATCATCTGAATTGGTAGGGGTATCAGATGTATTAATTAATGATGTCATAGAAATATCACTGTGCTCTGTAAACTCGGATGTATATCTATTTATTTCAGTTACGGTTGAATCGGAATCAACTGACAAATTGGGATGTCTATTTTTGAGTGGCTCCAAAGTTGGTTTTGATTCTTCGACTTTACTTATATTGTCTCTAAAGATGGGCATCTTTGTGGAAACTTCCATAACCTGAACGTTAGTTGAGTTGTTATTATGTTCTATGTTAAAAGTAATATTGATAATTTCATCATGTAAGACATAAACATTTGGTGATGTCGCATTTTGTTGGTATTTTGTAGAATTTTTAATTGTGTTAGTCGCAGGTATGTTAATTGTTTCATTATAAATACTTTTATCTTCTACAACTTGTTTTCTAAAATCATTAGGTTCTCTAATAATCACGGTCAGCTCTATAGAGGATTCATCTCTTTCATTGTCATCAGTGAGTATTTGTGTTTCATTTTGAATAGTTTGTTCCCGATTTTCACCTTGTTCTGTTGTATCTGATAATGAGATAGGAGTTTCTACAGTGGTGTAGGATGGTGCTAAAGATAATAAAGATTTATTTGAACTCCTTTTGACATTTATTATTGAAATTGATTTTCTTTTAGAATCATCGTATTTTGCATACTTTGAAGTATATTTTTTCGGCATTGCTTTTTTCGTGTAATCCTTATCGTTATTCTCGTTGTTACTTTTTAATTGCGTGACACTAATTAAAACACTGTTTGCTAATGTTGTCGGAGTTTCATTTGTCGTGTTGTCATTTTCTACATTTACCAAATTAGTCGTCATCGTCACTTGATTGCTTGGATGCATTATATCTTTATAATCATCGTGCTCTTGTGCAAGCTTTTCTTCAAAAGACATTGCAGTCATATCATTGCTTAATCTAGCTTTGGCCATTACTAGGGGTGGGACGAAATGATCAGTAGGTTGATTAAATATCATTTCCAAATTACCAAGCCGAGCAAGTTCATCGTGTAATAGCTTATGTTGAATGTGGCGTTCATCCTCTAACTTATCCGCATACTCGTTACTTGCAATGTCATCTTTGAAAATTATACTGGGAATATTATTATTTAGATTGTTATTTTCCACAGGGTTAATATTTTCATTTCTAGTGGTTGGTTCATATTGTCTGGTCATAAATTGATTGCGCTCTTCTAAAATATAATTATGAACAGGAGTAGATTTTATAAAACTAGCCTGTTCTATATCTCCACGTCCGGTTGTAATAGCCTCCTCAGTCATAACATCATTATCTTGGTCAATGGAAACGTCAGTAGTAACTTGCCAATCCGAATTGGTAAAATGTATATTTAGTGTAGATGAAGCTTGTTCTTCTTCAGTACACGATAAATCTTTCAACAAATCTTCACGTTTCTGAAAGAAAGTGTGATTTTAGTTTATAAGTTATAGATTAAATATTTTTTTTATTTAAAATGAATTTGATACGAACCACATTGCCCGTGCATTGAACGCGTTTCACACCAGCTAAACCACAGTCAGTTGTAAGTTGAACGGCTGCATTCTCCGGAAGGTACAAGACAGTAAGAGCTGGCAATGCTTTTACCATACAGCCCTCGTTGCCAAGCGCCCATTGAGGAACTATAAAGGAATGCTATTTAAATCAATCGCTTTCTCATATCACAAATATAAATTTTAAATAGAAAATTAACAAGAGTATAGAATAGTGTATAAGAGTTCTCATCAATAATTTACCCGGCAGTTCGCAGATAAAGGAGGCAACAGAAGGTCCACCGCATGCTCGAGCATCCCATCTATAGTCCGCTGCGGGATCAGCAGCTGCACAAAGTGGTGCAGTTCGCGAGTCTGGAGCTGAACTCCAATACCCTTCACCACTTAAGCCTCTATAGTCACTAAAATGTAAGTATCCATATTAAGCAATTTTGAAATAATTACCTATGCAAAATGTTAACAATAAATATTTTTTTCAGAAAGCTATTTATGATTAAAAGCGGATGAATAAAGAAAGCTTCTTTTTGTTTTGATGTAGGAAACAATATTATTTTAACAGATCAGATGTCGTAGCATATGACTCTTTCTAATATGTGTAGGTTTAGTTTGTATGAATTAATAATTTTCTTACGTCCATGTGAAATCCCCATCTGGGTTGCTTCTAATGAGTCCAACCCAAACTGCACTGGATATATCTAACTCTTTTAGGTATGCTCGAACAGCGTCATATTGTGCCGTAGTGTCCACTGCAACAAAGTAATATGAATTAAATGAGAATGATTGCATTAAAATCGTATAATTATATGGATTAATTAGCTATAAGAAACAGAAAGACTAACAAATGCTTTCATACTAGTCCGTTTGTTATACTTAGTTACTTGTCAATGTTTTTTTTTCAACTCTCAATATAAAAAAAACGAATACTTAATTTTTAGTATTTACGTCTATGAATATAAAAAAAACTCATGGACAGAAAAAATGTTATAGTCAATTTTTGCATATTTTGTTGTTTCAATGTCTCGTCTGAAGCCTCTTATAATTATTTTCAACTGTTTTTAATAAAAAGCCCTTCTTATTACATGACCCATAAAAACTTCAATTTATAGCTAATACCAGTATAGGAACCTATAACCGTAAATATCACTTTTTGAATTTCGTTCTTGAGTGTTACCCGTAGTATCTTTTGAAATACAGTTATAACGAAAATTGGAGTGAATTCATAAACCTTTCGTGAATAAATAATCATTTTAATGGAACGCTTAGCTTCGCAATAAAGTTGGTATCTCTGTCAGCAGATTTATAGCGCCCTGCCAAACTCGGTGAAGGAAAAATTGTTGGAATTTCGTTCGCAATTTCCTTATATACGCTGAATGAAACCAATCGGAAAAACATACACCGTATTACGCGTTCTAATAAGAGTTTTGTTCAAATTATTCATGGTTATTCTAAAGTTCTCGTCTCTTAAAATGTCATTATTCATAATTTGAATTTTCACTGCCGTCTTGTGAAGTTTATCTCATTTTTCTTAGTAACGATCGATCATCATCTATTTTATGGTATCTTGCCAATTCTTCGCTTATAGAAGACTTCAAAGAAGCCATTTATCATTGTTGATTGGCAGCATATTTTACAATATTTGAATATGTTCAAATAGGGTACATTTTTGTTGAAAATTAATGCATTGTCGTATAGTTTACATTTTATATGAAACTAGAAGTACGCTGAAGGTTTCTATTCATCTTTGATATTGTACGTAGCCTTTGAGAATAAAGGCTTTACCTCCAACAATGTGAATACAATCGAAGTGATTGACAGCAGCATTCGAGCACCAAATTACAACGGGAACTACGATGTTCGAGGATCTTTCGAGTAGGAAATTTGCATTAACGCTGAGTGACGTCAAGTCTACAAGCTAGCTATAAATTTAACGTTCGTTTATTATCGTCAGTTTATTCTTAGATAAGAAAAAATTGGTTATTGTATGTATGTATATTTTATGGTGATCGAATTATAAATACAGTGGCATTCGCGTAGATGTTTATAATAATTGCTAGGTTGTAATAATTTGGATATCAACTAAAATAAAAAGTTTTGGTGTTTATTTGTGAAGGTTCTGCTAGGACATACTTCAGTCTTCACCAAAATTATTATTCGATGCCAGTTTGTGCTTATTTACACAATTAATATAGATAAATAAGTATTTTAAGATAAATTTAAAGTTCGTAGTTAAAACAACAACCATATTTGTTCAAAATCCATACTAATATTATAAATGCGAAAGTAACTCTGTCTGTCTGTCTGTTACTCAATCACGCCTTAACTACTGAACCAATTTGCATGAAATTTGGTATAGAGATATTTTGATACCCGAGAAAGGACATAGGCTACTTTTTACCCCGGGACATAGGATAGGTTTTATCTCGGAAATCCCACGGGAACGGGAACTATGGGTTATAGGTTTTTCTTTGACTGCGCGGGCGAAGCCGCGGGTGGAAAGCTAGTATCTTTATAAAGATCTAGTATCATTGAACCTACAGACTTGGTTGGTACTTCTAAATTTTGTAAAAGCTTGTTGTGTTTTCTCTGTGTACGTTGAGATTTTTCAATGAAGCATAAAGTTTTAAATGGCGAGTTTATTTAAAATTTCATAAAATCGTTCAACATGGCATTTTTATTAAAATATAATATTGCAATATAATATACAGTTCAGTATGCTTTGTATAGCAAAATTTAAAGCTTTGCTAAAGCTTTAAATTTCGTATTGAATATTTCGTTGGTTTTACTCGACTTAATTATTTATCTTTGAATTAAAATTACTACTATAGCCATTCATTAAATTAAAATAAGATATAGAAAAGCGCGAATGAAAGAAAACCCGATAAACCCTTTCAGGCCATAACAAAAGAAGATTAAGTGCTGCTGTAATAACATAATATAGTGGCATTATCTACGAGCCAGTTTTTACTAAAACGTCATTTATCATCCCGTCACAGGGTTATTTCTTCACATTTTATGTAAAGGAAAATTGTATTATACGAATAGACTGTTCCTCTATTCTTCGAAAGCAATGATAATTAATTTAATAATCGTTCAATGGAATAAATTCAAGTTAATACCGCCGATAAATGAAAATGGAAACATTCGTTTATATAACTCTGACATTTTATCATAATATAACGTTGTTCTACAGAAAAGAGCGTTTATTCTTACAAACATTTCCTTTTATTTTATTTAACAGTTCTTTATACCTTTCATGGACGTGTCTAGGTTCTACAGACCTGGCAGTGCGCCAGACAACTCGCGACTCCCAGCGGGACTCTCGACGGGCGAAACTTCGAAACGACGCCAAGTCAATATTTGTGAGGCTGTTTAACTGCCCGCCACACATCTACGGGCGACATTTATTACCCGGATACACACTCATGCAAGTGATAATTGCTTTGTGACCATAAACTTTCAAATTTCAATGCGGCAACTGTGCTACGCAATTATAAATTCATGTGGATAACTTCGATAATAGATGGAAATATTGGTTCACTTCCTTTTGAGCTTTTGGTAGTTTATTTTATTATAACAAACGTTTACATTTGATTGACTAATAGAGTGAGAGTTCCTCAATATAATGTTATAAAATCCGCTTATAAAATCAATGGCAGAATAACATTTTTCAATGTTTTATTCCCCGAATATAAGATGATATGTGAATCAAATATATTTTGCCAAATTAACCTTTAATAGAAATTTGAAATGTTCAAATCGAAAATCGAGTTACCTTTATCAAAAATGTGTTATGATGTTCAAATGGAGCGAAAATAGAACACTATTTAAAGACCAGGTCTGCGCAGAAATTCCTCTGAGTATTACGAAGTTAGCGAAATACAAAATCAAGAAAATTTATATTAAATCGTGATGCGGGGAAGTCATCCGCAGTTTAGTCCCGGGAGACGTCAACATTTTGTACCAGATTTGCGCAGGTGTTCTTGGCTGTCGCGGAAGAATTCCAACAAATACCCGCGGCCCCATCATTAAAGCGGCTCGACGGAACACAGTGGGGTTTTAGTCGGTAAGAATCCGACATAACCCACGGCTCCTTCCCCGGGGGCCGTGGGTATCTTTGGAAGATTTCCCCACTATAAAAAAAAAAAAGGTGTTCTTGGCTGGAATATTCCAATTTGAAATACTTCATTAATATTTTAAGCTAAAACATGAAATGTTATCGTTATTTAATTTTGAATGGTTACAGAATTATAGTATTAAAGTCCAGAGGTGCGATAGTTATGTTCATATTTTCAATTATCGATGATAAAGTTTTATTCTCAGTAGTCATTTGTAGATCAGTAGGTATTCGTAAAATGTTTTTATAGCCATTAGAGTAGCTAAAAATATTTACATATAAAGTTGTTTTTGTTACCAATTATTTCTTCTAAAACGTGAGCATCTCCACGTAAACATTAATTATCTTTTCACCATGTAGGTACGTTCAAATATAAGTTTTCAACTTGCAAAAGAGTTCATATATCCTAACAAAAGGATTTCATAATAAGATCGTTGAACTCATTTTAATTTTAAAAGCGTAGCCAACTAATTTAAGAAGCGAGTCCCTGCATTATCTGACAAGGGTGGCATGAATAGGCTTTGTGCTATGCGACGTGAGAGCTGTGAAATAACGAGTAAATCGATGCATCGGTACCTATGGGCTAAATTCTGTGTAAACTTATTGAATGTGGAATGGACTTTGAACGTGTCAACAGTGTAGATCACCTATAATTATGGCGGCAAATTTTATGTACGATATGTGCTATATACAATGACTATTAGTAGTTATATCAAGAGATTTGTCATGAATATTGTAGACGTGAATCTTCTTCTGACTGTTGTTATTCTTTCACGCCGAAGGCTCAGATGATCTGCATTAATTTTCGATAATCGTCATTTATCGCAGTACTATTCCAGAACGACCAAAAGTGTCGCGCGAAAGCATTTTTAATTTATAATTCAATTTATGGGAACTGTTCTTCTACTTTTATCCAGTTTCATTATTACCATAATAAAACTTCTTAAAGATTTTCTCAAAGTTCTTTAATTAAACCTCGCAACGTAGAATAGTTAAGTTACTTGCAGAAGCATACCTATTAAAAGATTCATTTTATACCTCAAATTATTTTAGAGGCAACAATAGAATTCGAGTCTGTTAAAATAATATTACCTCACATAAATTTATCTTCGCAATTTTCTTTACATAGCCATCAAGTTACAGCATCATGACATTTTACTACGAGGAGTGTTCGAACAATATTACGAATTGGAAATTCAGAATAGTCTCCCACTGATAGAAGTCAGTTCTTGTTAATTGAATATCCTCGGAAATGTTGCTCTTTGCTAGTTACAGAAAGCTCGAGGCAGCTGAGGTCAAATTGGCTATAGCGTTCCGGTTGCTCTCAGATATTGGCTTTGATTAATTAGTAATTTGAGCGATTCCATTGTAATAAAGGATTCATCGTTTTGAACGGCCTTGGTTACTAGGCTATATTGTCCTCGAGGATAGGCTCTGTCAATAGTTGCCTTCTACAAGTATAATAGTCGTCTTACAACGATAAAATATCGATAAAATATCGATTTATGAGAATGTAATAGAAAATAATTAGTATATAAATATCGGTTGTATCCTATTGATTGTACTTTATATTTATGTCTAAATTGTTTGGAATTTATGTATTGTTCCTAAATAAATGGTTTTTATTAGTATTTTTATTTATTTCTACAAAATTGATTAACTAAACACAAAATTGTTTCAAACATGCGAATACAAAAAATGTATCCATATTAAACAAAGCTTTTGAAGAAATTACTTAATTTGATCTGAATCGGAATTTTTTAAGTGGGTTATCAAGGCCAAATACGAAACTAAGCTTAAAAATATTTTCGGATAAGATAAAGAAGGTAGCCATAGTGACTCATTATTATTTTTAAATCATTCTTGAGTGGAAATTTAAGTGTTTTTGAAATATATTTGAAATAAAAATCGAAATGAAATTGTAATTAACAAAATTCTGTGATTTTAATGTATGGTTTAAGTATTTTTAATTTATTGAAACATTTAAATATTTGTATGTTCAAAAACAAAAGAATACTATATGTTCACGGAATAATATTTCGACAAGTGAATGTAGCTGACGTTTATCGCGACAGAGACGTTGGAAAAGCTTTTATTATAGCATAATATTAATGTAATGTATGTTACTTTGGAAGTTATGAGTAATATAAATGGCTTCTGTGTCGTACCAATTTTGATGTTAATTAATCGTTAGTATTAGATATGTCGATTGCATGTGTAAATCCATTCACATGGAATAAACGAAGAGACGTAGCGTTGGTACAAATGCACGTATAACTTTTGCGAACAAAAAGTCAACTTCCAATGACACTATACGCTAGTCGTCGCTAACTAGAGGGTTTAAAAGTTGTGCGGCTTTTGCCCGCAACCCACCGCTTGAACGTAAAATTATATTTCAAAATAATACTATTCTTTACCCTCTCAATATCGAATATTCCACACACACTATATTCACTTCAATGAATAATGATACACAGCCGCCAGGTTTGGTTTCTAAAAAAGTATATTTTTGTTTGACAATTCTTTGGTTCAGTTCTTTTTCAAACCGTTACTGTAGCTATATTCATATAATTTTTTATTACTTTGTGAATACCGAACCATGTACCTACCTTTATAGTTTAGAGATACTTGCGACAAGTTATTAACGAGATATTAATGAAAAATAAACAATGTTGTAAACTGGATAATAGAAGATTAACAACATGTAACCCAATTTGCGATAAGTCCAAGCCATCCCCCTTATCTTCCTTTTACATTATTAGTTAAGTATATTAGTTTGTTTAATCTAAAACAACACACCACCCTATAAGCAATGCAAATGAGTTCGGGCGGAATAATTCTTGCCATCGTATACATATTATCTTATATTTTACATCTATTTACGCTTATACTATCTTATTAAATAAATGAATCGACCTTATTCATATACAAAACATACGAGAGTAATAGGAAAATGAGGATCATGATGTTACGTAGACGCAATATAGCAATTTTTATGCTCTGTACACGTTTCAATTTGGCAGCTTCGCCTTAAATTCTGTGCTTTTGCTTCATTAGGCAGATAAAGGGCATTTGAAAACAGCGTTTGTCACAAAGATATAGAATAGATTCGGTTTGTGTACGCATGTCAGCAATTAAGGGGCATGTTGTTTGCATGCCCTGTCCGGTGTCAAGTGACGGCTCGGCGTGCGCTAGCCGGTTAACAAGCACTTATTACGTACCAATGAACATCGCGTAAACGGCTTGCGGCTTTAAATATTTTTTTCTTATTTTATTTTATTACCTATTTCATTTTAAATATTATAAAAAATTGTTAACTGCAGATTTTGTGGTTGTTCACACTGATAAAAATAAATTACCTAAAACTTGTAATATATATCCTACCACAATGTTAAAATTTAAAGAGATTTAATACATTTATGTATTATTATCCTACCGCATGGCTCACCACTTAATTTATAAATTGTATTTAAGTAATTTAGCGGCTATATACACATAACACCCTTAACTACTTGATTCAATATTTCATTAGATAAATATGAGCATAAATCAAATCTCTTTAATAGGTAGCACATAAGAATATCCCATATAATATGTAATATAAATTATTTAGATAAAACAGCAATTTCATTTAATCATTTATTGAAATCAGTAGGTATAGCATGAATAAAAGCTTGCTGTGTAATTTTAATTAGAACGTATGCTGTGCCCTTAATCATCCATCATTTTAAACCATACCACGATCTCATTTTTATTCCAACGATTTTACATAAAAGCAATCGGTCCATTAATGAATCCATCGGAAGGTTTTAATTTTTCAAACATTTTAATATTGGTAAAGCATACGTATTTCCAGTCATAGGTACGTGCTTCATAGGTATTGATAATTCGTGTCGACGCAATTCACATAAATATGCAGCTTTTATTAAATTTCCGTAATAAAACTCCAATCCTGGAAAATTTTAATTAATTGCACTTTTTTGCATATATTTTAATCACGATTGTTTGCGAGGAGAATTTATTTTAATCGTTCTGATTTATGACATCATCTTCTTCTTGTCTTTTTATATATAAAATTCTCGTGTCACAATGTTAGTCTGCATACTCCTCCGAAACGGGTGGACCGATTCTCATGAAATTTTCTGTGCATATCGGGTAAGTCTGAGAATCGGCCAACATCTATTTTTCATATGTACCACGGGCGAATTGCACATTTGGTTAATCTTATAATATAGAGTAACATATTTTTATAAATCACAACAATTTCTAGAATATTGTCAAGCCCACATTGTAATTGATGCACACATTAAGAGCTAGCGCGCACGAGCAACTTTGTCTCCGCAACTATTTTGTCTCTCCCATCAATTTGTATGGGGAGTTGCGTCGCTACGTGCGCGCACTTTCATACTAGCCCATAGGTGGGAGAGACAAAATAGTTGCGAAGACAAAATAGTTGCGGAGACAAAGTTGCTCGTGCGCGCACTGTCTTATAGTTACTTTCCTACGTATTCAACGAGAAACAGCGATCACTTGCCAAGGCCGCAATTTTACGCAAATTCTTCTTTAACGCACCACTGCGACTGCTTGCAATAAAAGCTAATCTATTACGCGTAAAGGTAATGTTATTCCGGCGTCGCATTATACGAATGTTTTATTTTATTACTTTACTTAGCAAACAGAGCGTACCGCGCGTGATGGATGACTCGCTAATAAAACACGCCTAACCTGGCTACACTACATGTGGGTCACCGTTCAGGATTTATGGACGAATTTTCTCTGGTCTTTGTATCTACGGATCTAACTATATAGCTATCAACGGCTTATCTGAAATGAAATCTTAAGGAACCCATACCAAAATGTGTCCTTGCTTTGTGTTGAAACAAAAACGTACCCGTTGTAGATATTTTGCAACGCAATTTGACGTTGTCTAGCAATGTATTTGTTAAAAAAAAAAAAGTGTGTGCGTGTAACCTTTACGCGCGATTGAAGTAAAACTTCTTTGGCGTTGACGACATATATCACTGAAATGATTAAATATTAACTTAAATAAATAAATATTATATTATAATTTAATTATATTTATTATTCATGTGCTTTACAAAGATTATTTAAATGTTATATTAATATTATTCATTCGAAACAGGTAATTGAATGTCATAATAATTTCTTACGTACGAAATTATAGGTTTGTGGTAACTATAATGTGAAACATAAATTTTACTCTCTAAATTTGCTACTTTTCTTGAAAATACAGCATCTATCGTTGTACCGAAACGCGTTGTTGAATGAAGTCGAGAAGTATTCATAGATAAATCAAATTTTTCTTCTAAAAAATCAATTAACGGCTGAGATTCCTGAGAGCGAAAATTAACATTAAAATCTCCAGTTAGAATCATCGGTAATTCATGATAACTATTTAAAAGTCGAGAACCTTCAATTGTGAAGTGAAGTAATTGCTGATGAATAAAGGAGGATGGCCACATATGACCTGAATGCGAACATTAATCATCGGTGGATCAAAAAATAGTAATTTATGCGTGCTTTTACTAACGGGGTCTAACTTATTTTTTTCGGGCCGGGAAAATGTTATGTATTATTAATAAATAAACTCAAATTCATAACATTGTTTGAACGCATCCAAACGTCTTTCATTTTTACCTGTAGTATATGTGTAGTATGCGTTTCGTTTTCACAGCGCAGCGGGAGTTAATTAGCGATTACGTTTAAAAAAATACTAGAATAATAATATATATTTCTTTGTTTTATTTCACCTATCATATTTAATAGCAAAAACAGTAAGAAAGATATAATTTATAGATTTAAAAAATATTTTTTGCCATAAATACATTTAATAATATACCTAAAATATGTAAAACGGAACGTATTTTTTACCGGCATAATAGACACTAGATGGACACTAGTCACAAAGGTTAGCTTAGATGACACATGACATGACTGACGCGTAGCTGAAAAACATGATTTTGTTTATTATTTGTGTTGTATTGGCTTATACTTATATCAATCAAATAAAAAACATAGGCTACGTCGTCCACCCTTAGAATTTAGTTACGGCTGTAGGTATAACTCTAAACCATATTCATTATATACGTAGCCATAACCTCAAAAATGGCAAATTATGTAAAAATTCTAAGCTCCACCACTTTCAAATAATATATTTGCAATGTGGGATTGCTAAGGGTGGTTAGGCGAACCATTTAAGCCCTATATTAATCATGGTCGCGACATTTCATAGTCAGGTCTTGGTATGTAGGTATGGGCAGTGGCCGATGTCCTTTATGATATTTGTCAGGCTAGTATTTGTAGAAATATAAATAACAACGATAATCACAGGTTGGTCATTCGTATTAACACATCGAACCAAGGCGATGTCACCAATTTGTGAAACCTCATCGGAAATTTGTGATAATATCGTTTGTGAAATATTTTGAATTGGTGTTACATTGTTCAGTGTATCTGTAGATGAATGATATACAGCTACTCCACCAGCAGTTGAGTTGGGTCGTTTGTATTGGGTAACGCAATAAAAATTTTCAATAAGAATTTGTTCGTCATTTTTCATCCAAGTTTCGGAAAATAACAGCAATGTGGACCTTTTTAATACTTTATCATTCAGATCAGAAACATGAGCACGTAAACTTTGGCAGTTGAAGGAAAATAGTGTAATGTTACTCTCATTTACAAGGTTATATAATTCTTCCTGTTGTGTTATTAGGCGAGAATTTGAAAGTCTTTCAAATTCACACTGTAAATCAACTATTCCCCCTGGACGCTTTCTTCCATGATAAAATTTGTTGTCATCGGTGTTTGAGACAATGAACAATCCATTTATATCAGTTACTCGTGATAATGCTACATATAACAGCTGCTGACTGTGACTTTTATTGTATTCATAAACGATTTGATCAAAAGTACCACCTTGAGACTTATGTATTGTAAGCGCACAAGCAGATACTAATGGAAAGTGATTTCTCTTTGCAAATATTGTCTTATTTCTATTCATTGGTACAGATGACGATCTTCATAAAATTGGGACTGCTGTTCTACTAATGTTTAGAGTTTGAATATGATGGGCAGCTTTTTTCCTAATTTTCTCTCCTATCTTACCAGGAAACTCAAGCCATAAGCGTATGATGTTATCACTGTCATCACGTTCAATATACACTAACTTTCCAACACAACCGTTGGCTAAGCCATCAGATACATCAATATTGGTTGTAATAATGTAAAATTTGTTAAGAACTAATATGATTTCATAAGGCGATCCTCCTGTATCAATAACTGACATTTTATGAAATTGTTGGCGTACATATGCTTCTTGTTCAACTGAATGACAACCTATATACATATCTGTTGCTATGGATACTACTTTGTCTTCAGCAATATTTAAAATAGATTGATTATAATCCGCAACATGTTTATTTTTATTTTTAATTTACTTATTTTAAAAGTAATAAATAAACAAGTATATTTAGAGATTTTCAAAAAATTTTGCAATTTAAAATAATGTTTTTAAAACTGTTGAATTTTTCATTCACTTTGCTATTCACAATTGATCCGTTTGAAAATTTGAAAATAAATAATCCTAATTGATTATGATATTTGCCACTAGCTGGCGTATAAGTCAAGAAGCGTGTAGTATATGACATATACTTACAACCAATCAGAACTATTCTTTTTAAATGGCGGAAACTACACAGACTATAGTCAGCGTTACTTCCGTCAGAAAAAAAATCTGAGTTACTCCCTAGTCGCGCCTAAAGAAGTTTTACTTCAAAAATGTAGACTATATATAAATCGGGCTCTGGCCTCGCGTATAAGAATGCGAGCCTTTTCTCTCCAACAGGAACTAGGTTACACTGATTTTATTTATACGTTCCAGGCTAAACGATCGATTTTATTATGCACATGGTCACCCCTCGGGTATGCGTTTACCCTTTAGGGTGTGCCTTAAATAATATTGTTATATGTCAAACACGTCATAGCTAAGCCAAGGTTTTAATAAAAAATTACTTGCAGTGGTATCTCATAAACATAAATAGTTCAAACAAAAAAATAACTTAGAATTTCATTTTTTTATAAAATAAATATCTAGACAGTCATTCGAAAACATTTTCATATTATTTTGTCACCCACAAGAGTTTTATTGATTGACAAACTATCGGTAGTCCGCATGATCCCTTAGGTATTCACATGTAGAAAGTGGTCTGTTTATCATTTTAATTATAGTGTATGTGTCCAATATATGATAAGCTGTATGCCAAGATGTTATCTATATTTTAGATTACATTATATAATTTATTATTTTTCTCTAGCAACACTTGTTTCACAATAAAACGCACAAATGTAATTTTAGAGCAGGCTCCAAGGAGATGTTCGTTTGCAAAAAAAGCGGACCTAAATCTGACTTCTGATATATATTGTATAGGTCCCAGACATCCTATAGACAGATGTTGCCAACCAGTTTTGTGGTCCCCCTGCCCGCACCCCGGTAATTAAATATGGCATACAAAGAAAAAAATAAAAATTTCCCAAACATGCCGTGTGGGGTATCAAATGAAAGAACTTATTGAGTAGATCACGAATATATAGCATACTATATACATTTCTTACACTTTCTCTAAGATTTTTTAGAAAATTTACGAAAATGGTCCATTTTTGAGCTAACTTTAAACCACTATAGATTGAAAACTCATGAATATATTTTTTAAATTATTATTTTAAATAATTAACAATAGTCCATTGTTTATGATTCAATAGTTCGTAATATAATATAAGTGAGCTATGTGGTGGATTTGATGAAAATAACTATATACTATATGAACTTGAAAATATACTCGCCATCTTTGAATGCTCCCCCCACTCCCCCATGCAACTATTTCACTGTACGAAATATTGAATCGTAAACAATGGACTATTGTTAATTATTTAAAATAATAATTTAAAAAATATATTCATGAGTTTTCAATCTATAGTGGTTTAAAGTTAACTCAAAAATGGACCATTTTCGTAAATTTTCTAAGAAATCTTAGAGAAAGTGTAAGAAATGTATATAGTATGCTATATATTCGTGATCTACTCAATAAGCTCTTTCATTTGATACCCCACACGGCATGTTTTGGAAATTTTTATTTTTTTCTTTGTATGCCATATTTAATTACCGGGGTGCGGGCAGGGGGACCACAAAACTGGTTGGCAACATCTGTCTATAGGATGTCTGGGATCTATACAATATATATCAGAAGTCAGATTTAGGTCCGCGATTTTTGCAAACGAAACTCCACTGAGAGTCCGGTCTATTTTAGAAATATTCCTTTACCAATGTACTTAGGTATGACCTTACAAAACATATGTTACAATATATTGTATTTTAACAAGAGTAATGATGTTGCGTCATGAGTAAAATATAACATTTCTGAATGTTTGAAAACTGGATGTACCCGCAGCAATTAATCTCTCTCCTTATGCTCAGTACCTTATAACTTCGTTCTACAGACGTTTTCCATCTTACTTTAATTGATCTTTAAAATAATGACGCACCATTAAGGTAGGGCCCGATTCGTACCTTGAAATTAATGAACTGTAATAAGTCTGATGGCTGGCTCCACCCTGCGTCTTAGACGATGAATAATGACTCCATTAAGTCATGGTGCTCGTTTAATCGAGGACTTACAAATTTATATTCTTACAAAAGTTATTAGACCTCATTTTAGCACCATTAGTTACATTAAAACGAAAATAATGTACTTTATTTGTATAAGAACAATGGACTTAGTTACAAAGAATATCATATTCAATTCTACAAAATAGCTTGAATAATAGATACGCCATTTCATTAAATAAAGAAGCTCTTAAACCTGCGATTGAGAGTACGATATCTAAGAGCTTTTAAAGTGCGAAGAGAATTCAAACTGCTATGAGTGCTACACTTTTCGAATAAGCCGAGCGCGAAACTCAAATAAAATGCAACCAACAGTACATATAAGTGCCTATAATATATGACACCTTCGTTTAAATCGTGAAACCTATAATACTATCAAAATAATTTACTGGAATATATTTTTAGTTCAACGTAGAATAATTATTATTATCATGTTTCGTGTGTCAATAAATTTAATAACCATGAAATTATTTATGCAAATATGGTGTTTAATTCAAAATAATCAATAGGCACACCCACTCTATTCGGTAGTTGAGCGTATACGGTACATGTACATATATGAGGGTAATAAAACCACACCTCGTCTCGTGTGCTAAAAAACGAAATAGAGCATCCCTGTTTGTTCATGCATACGTAAACGTATGATTGGTTTCAGCTATATTATAAGCCACTTTTAAATAAAAATGTACTTTTTATATTAAGAAATAGTAATTGTAAACTTTTATTTGCTATTAAGGTTCGCAATTTTAACAATATTTTGGGTAAAGGCGTAAAATAAGTGTTCAAATATATTTTAAGGATAAACAGGCTTTTCGACCCTTGTTTGTATTACCACGATGATGGTTCAAAACCAGTTCTATTGAAAGTAACCTTGGTCTAATTTTTTGAAGAACGGGGCCATAGATTCATTAAGGACTATAAAAATTATACATAAGATATTCTAAGCCTTATACAAAATGAATTAGTGAAACTAATGGAAGCCCTACAGTCCATTTGTGAACCGGAAGGTGATATTTACGTACCTACTGCAACGAACGGGATGAATTCATTTACTAAAGAATATTAATAAAAGGTTTTCATATTCATCATCTCTTTATCTTCTTATATATAAAAATGAATCGCAAAATGTGTTGGTAAGCGCATAACTCGACAACGGCTGAACCGATTTCGATAATTCTTTTTTTATTATATTCCTTGAAGTACGAGGATGGTTCTTATGTAGAGAAAACGTAATTATTATGTACCACGGGCGAAGCCGGGGCGGACCGCTAGTTCTATATAAAATTGGCTTTCAATTGAAATATAGTGAAAAGTAATATGGGCTTTACATTTCCAAAGAAGCGTATTTTACACATAATAACGCGTGGTAGCTTTTCATAAAAACTAGCTTTAAAAATAACGTTTTCAGGCGCTTTTAAGCCTAATTGCTCTTGTTTCATTTTGCATTTTCTGTGGCACTCTTTTTAAATACTATTTTTGTACTAGACTAGGCCCTATTATATTTGAGCCTACTGTAATCTGTATAGTATAATCCATACTAATATTATAAATGCGAAAGTAACTCTGTCTGTCTGTCTGTTACTCAATCACGCCTAAACTACTGAACCAATTTGAATGAAATTTGGTATGGAGATATTTTGATACCCGAGAAAGGACATAGGCTACCTTTTATTCTGAAATATGTACCACGGGCGAAGCCGGGGCGGACCACTAGTAATTTATAAACATTTTATCAAATCATAACATATATATTCTTTAATATTCATTTACTTTTTTTTTACTTTAGAACACAATATTTCATCATCAATTAATTAACACATTAATGAAAATCACAAAACCTGTTTGTTTTGCATAATTATATAATGTTATATTTTACGTGCAGTATATTATTACAAAATTTGTAAACATAAATTTATTAAGTTGCGTATTTAGCGATAACTCATTAACACCGACAACAAAGTTATACAAGTACTTTAGATTTATGTAATTTTACCTTATCGATTTACATAAACGGATTAGAAGTTTGGGTCCGGATGGATTTAAATAATAAATGGGATGCGATTCAAAGTTGCTGGGTGCAAAACTTTATATAAAGGAACGCCGAGATGGGATCACGGTCATTTATTATCAACTTTCCTTACACTACCACTTGAAGAAAAGATCATTAATTTAGTTTCTATCACATAAAATCACAAATTTTTGAAATTAACTTTAATTGTTAATTCTTGTATCTGCAAAACTATATAACAATTACAATAAAATTTGTAATGAAAGTAATATAGAATATTAAAATGAACACGAATTTAAACATAATTTACAAATTGTCCAAGTCACTTCTACTTCATTATTAAACATTTAATATTGTATAAAATAATGAGAGCGTTAAAAAATAAGAAATTTAATTTCACTAAAAATTTCGTACGTAAAAAATTCTCAGGGGAGCTAATTAAGATTATATTAAACTTCGTGAACATAATAGATATTCAGAAAGTTTTATATCCATTCCTCTTTATCATAGAATGGATCCATGAACGTATTCTGGAAGATTTACTTTCATTGTTTAATATTTAATGAAGGTTGTTCGGGGAGCAGATAATTCGATTCATCAAGTTTCGTTTGTTAGGACTCGAGACGCTTCAATAATAAAGTTCGTTATTGGGCTCACTTATCGTGAACGAACGAAATATAGAATAGGGCTCCCTGGAGATTTGATCGGATAAGTAGGTATTCCATGAGAAAACCGTATACAGGTTACATTATCGATGATTAGGTACGTTCTCGTATTTATGGATCAGTCTCTGGTTGTATCCCTATAAACTACTAACAAGGTCTTTAGTATACCGCTATAATAGTTTTGATGAATCATCCCAAATTTTAGATAGGGTATAGCAACATCTTGAGTTCTTACATAACTGCTAATTCATTTAAGACCTTCAAATATTGATATTTAGATTAGAAAGATAGATTTAGAATATATTTTTAAAATCTGTATTTTTACTTTTCTCCAGCTGATGCGAAGATTTCTCTGTGAATTCTACAGATACAGATAGAGAATAATACTACCTATACTAGTAGGAATACCTACTCAGTTTTGAGACAAAAGCGAAATGATTAAAATGCCTTAAAAAAGGTAACAGAAATACCGCTTCCAATTATGAATAGCCCACTCACAAAAGTTGACCTGTTAACAAGCTTCATCTGTCCTGATTCAAAAGTTTCAGTCTACACTCACACATGCAACCAGCTGCATCACATCCACAGCTGGCCGTATCTTTATCAGAAGACTGCACTCGTACGTGCCTCTGGCCAACGACACTTTGCGAGTCTTTTACCCTCAGTAACAAGCGTTTTGAGACACCTGCAATCAACACTATTGTTCTTGCTTACTTTGTGCATTCTAAAGCTGAGGAAGTCGGAATATAATAAATGTCTAAGAACCAGACTAGATTCTGGAGTCCAGTTAGTAAGTCCCAACTACTAAGTTAATAAGTCCATATAGATATTACTTAAAACAATTTGAATTAATGAGCCAGAAATCAGCATTGACTATTGTTAGTAATTCAGCTTATTAACTGATTGCTTAAACGCATACGGTAATGAACACATTTAAATCTGCATTTCGAATCATCAAATTAATTGAATTTTGCTAGCGAAGAGATAATAGTTGCAATTCGCAATCCAAAGGAAAATCAGTCTCCAATGTACTTATGTACAAATTGTAATTATGTAGTTATTATACTTTAACAGAACCTTGTTATAACTTTTGCAACGGCAATGGCATTTCTGAAGCGAACATTATATTAAATTTATTTATGGGAGATATATTTCGAGTTAAATAGATTTTATAACACTAAATACTCATGTTACATAAACAGTACATCCATGTGCAAATTTTGTTATATTATCTCTTTAAAGCAGTGGTCATTACGGCCTACCTGTGTTTCAAAATTAATTACGATATTACAATAATAAATTGACGTATTTCGTTTTCAACGATATGCCCATAAATTTAAGTAGGTCAATAAAGGCATCGTAGCTGATATAAACAACCTTTTATCTTTAGATCTTATCTTTGTAATCATAATAAAAGCTTTTAGCCATTAGCAAGAATTAATTTACCGCAGGCAACAAATTAAACTCAATTTGCTTAATAAGTATATCCTTAATATACGAAGTGTTCTGGCGAAGCTTGGAAAGTTTTTCGAGCAAGTTTTAGGCTCTAAGCGGAGTTCACGAAACTCAATCGTGACAAGAATAAGCGGGACCAAACTTGGAAAATTCTTTTACTTTGGTGCCAATACATAAAGATTTAAGAGAACAATGGTAAATATGACGTATATTTGAAAGACTTAATTGGATGAGTACCTAATCGTTTATGTACACTTAAATTCTTTTTACTCAAAGCCGTTACTGTAGAAATATTGACCTGGATTCTAGATTCTAATCACATCAGGAAGTCAAAGTGCAAACTTCTGACGTGTTAAACAGAGGTGAAATAAACGATAAGAGCGAAACTACATCTAAACTGTACAAATAAATTGTACAACATTTATTACTTGCACGTAAATATAAAATGCACAGAAAGAGAGACTTTAGATGTTATCTTAGTTATTTATTTATTATAATTTATAAGTACCAAATACATCCAACTATGCATGAAGAATAATAATTATAAATTGTTGTATAAATTAGGCTTAATTTTTTATCGATAGAAGCATAATAAAGAAAGCAAAAGGAAAATATTTCTCAAGATCACCAACATTTTATCACGACTTACACAAGTATTTCACGATGCCATAAATAAAAAACGGAATGATGTCTCTAGAAGCTCTTTGATTTCACAATGGGCCTGAAATCTCCACGTCAATGATTTACTTTCACGATAAACGGTTAAGGGTCAAATGTCACTCGAAGCCGTCGCGTTTAATTTAATACATCTGGTACGACACGGAACTTTCGCAATCTGCTCGATCCAGTTTTTCTTGCAATATTATCTTTACAATCAGAAAAATGTTATAATGAAACACAAATCAAGAATGCTTCTATGTTTTACAATGACAATTTTCTTTAAAAACTCGCACTATCTACACAAAATTAAACTTTTAACATTTTGCCTATAACATTTAATTTATTTGTTTAATAATTATAAATTAACAAAATATTTTACACCACCTCAATTCTTTGAAAGATTGAGTTTCTCTTATCACGATACTTATTTATTTCGTATTTTATTATTATAACCAAAAGAGTTAATATTCTTCTAATAATATTCCCTTTGAATACATCACATAATCCTGTTTTGGTTTACAGACGAATCTCCATTTTCGTGTCACAAACAAAAACATCATTTTATCCTATACAAATATACTTGGCTTGTTAAACAAGGATCCTCTTATTCATAGCCTGTTAAACCCGATAGTTTGCTTCTGTTGTTTAGTAAAAATTTAGTCATAAAATGTATTAAATGTGTAAAAATATATTGAAATATTTAGTTACTTGTTGTTGCTAAAGGTTTCATGATAACATTCACAAATCGTAGTCATACAAAGTATGTCAAAATAGAATGTGTATTATATATTTTTAACCATTTCACTTATCCGTATAAAAAAGGAATGAAGGATCAAAAAAATGTATCTATGCGACACGTGGAGAAAATACGTACTTGAAGACGACTGGTTACATTATTACATACGCTAAAATATTTTTTAATATTTAGTCCGTTTTTTTCATTACAAAGTATTAGGAGTATGAGTAACAATCATAAATAGACTTCCACATTCGAAAGTTATACTTCCTGAATAAAAATAATAATTAAAACAAAAGCATCTCATTACATCTAAAATACAACAAATATAAAACAGAATTCAAATCTCCTAATAAATCTTCCGTTGGAATTTCGGAACCAATTTAAGTTTTCATTTACAAGACAGCGTTATGTTGCAAAGGATTTGCCTAACAAGATGTTTGAAGGAGCAACAAAACAACGGAATGAGATGGAATTGAACTCGTCAAGGATCCCCGCACTGATATTTGTTTCGGGGACGAAATATTCATTGTTTTAATAAATGGAAGTTGAGTGTTTAGTAAAATAAGTATATAGGAACTTTATTGAGTGCTCTTGTTATATAAAATGAGAAGAACACTTTCATATAATCAATATACCTATTACTGAATAATGGCTTAACTGTAAACTAAAACTGATGTTTAAATCATATTTACAAACATCACGATTTTGTCCTGTTATTTTTCGATAAAGTTAATATTCTATGCTGAAAATATCTTTAAAAGAAATGCATGAATTTATTTTCAGAATGTAGAAATTGAGTTTCTTATTTAAATGGATAGGTACTTACATCAAATATGATTTTGTTATCGTAAGGGCAACGAAAAGCGTTTATTATAATTTATGAAATTGATAAAGTGATGAAGGTACGAAGGTAAGAAGGGTTGAATATCTTACCTATATCAGTTTTTATTGAGGACCGACCTCTATCATTGTTATGACGGCGTGGTGTCTTTATAAATCCCTTCTGTCACTGCTACTTGTATTATGTAATGACCTCTTAAATACTTCAATGAAATATAGATAATTTTCTCCAAGAACCAGATTCATGATTGATATTATTTGAATCCAAGGCTTTATTTTCATATTCATATAAATACCTTGAGTAAAAAAATCTGTTATTCTTGTTAAAATTCCCTGACATAATATTCTTCGTATAAGAAACAATGATATATACAACAACGTTTCATCAAAGCGTGAAACAAAATTTTTAAGAAGACTCTGTTGTTTTGTCTATTTGAATAAAGTAAATGGCTACGTTGGTGAATTTAAAGTACAGTGGTACTAATTGCACTTTGCCTAATGCACAAAGTTTGCACGTTAGCTGTTATTTATTCAGTTTAACACCAATTACCGAGCTCAAACTGACACGTGTTAGTATGTAAATGGTTTACTTTGTATGCAGAAGTTAAATATTTAATATTTATTGTATTCGTTAGCTACACTATTCGCGATAGCATAATAATTATCCCTTTTCTATACAAAAATACCTACAATGACTGGTCGTGGATAGATGATGGTTTTAAATGGTGCTTTTAAGATTGTGCTATTTCGCAAATCCAAGTAGATCTAAAACAAAGTAAGTCCTGTCCAATTAATCCTGTCAATATTTAAGAAAATATTGAAACAGATCTTTCCAATCATGCCATTAACAAATCAATTGATACTTTATGGTTTTCATACATTTGGTCTATTTGCAGAATTTGTTGATCGATGTTAAGCAGGCAAGGTTTAAAACACCAGTTTAAAATTTGATCCGTAAATCTAAATGTCATTCCAGTGTAGCAATATTTCAACGCTGTCTGTCTGCCAGTACAACACAGCGACGCTTGCGACCGTCGTTCGACGTGAATCTGTTGGAGTTTAGCACAGGAGTTTAGCTATTTCACCACATCAACTAGTCGGAGAAATGAGAGCACAAATCAACAAAACGTTTTAAAGTGACGCTAGCGAATATTAATATTTGCATATGAAATATTAATAAATAACAGATTTTTCTCGTCATAAAAACATCAATTACATATCATAGAACCACCTTGATAAAAATCCGTAAAAGTTCCTAAACGTTAAACACAATATTATACTATATTTACTTTTATACGTCTAAGTTGATTTATAAGATTCCAATCAGCAGTTATCAGTATATTCTAGCAACTATTACAAATACATAAAGAACCATTATTGTTTCTTAATAAGATTCACTAAATAGATAATTTGTATTTATAACATTTTTTTCTATAAAGATACAAAATTATGTAACGACACACAATTTCCATTACTCTAGAAATCGTAAAACCGAAACTGGAATATAACATCAACGTAAGTATTAAAGATGGTATCGAGCGGTACATTTATTTCTGGCTGCTATCTCGAGTGGAGTCGAGTGACATCAAGGTAATGGGGTCTGGACTGGCCTGCCCTCGATTACCCCTAACGACTGCTCCCAATACTAAAATATATATACGTGTAAGTAAAATCCTACCATAACTGTGTTACGAGTTTCTAGAAGATAAGTCGTTTTGTTTTTTGAAAGAAATTCATAAATTGTGCAGTTTTGTATTATTTTTTGGATTTTTGTTAGAATTTTAAACCAACATCATTTTTCAGCAAAATAAATAATTGAGATAATAGTATATTTCTCGAATATTATTATGTTTGTATGATTTGTTGTCTCGCATTTGTTTATAATGTTTAGATAGTTATCTAAAATTTATATTTATACATTTTTTTATTTAATAATATAATAAATGTACTTCAGTATTATACGGTCTCTTTGATATTGTTTCTTTTTGATGTTGAGTAATTGAATACAGCATCCTCTTATGTTAATATGATAATGCTTATGTAGCTTTGAAAGATTTCTTGCATGAATTATTAGTTAGAGATAAAAAGACTTTTAGATGTTATGCTCATCATTAAATAAACAAGAAAAAATATTTTAATAGTATATATCATATAATTGGACATCCTACCACACGCACTACATTCCAAGAAATAAAAAGTGCTATTAGGTATACACAGTATCTTAGCGAAATTAAACTTGCAGTTGGAACTGCCGACATAAAAATTACAATATTCATCCAATTAAATGCTAAGCCCTCAACATGAAATGAAGCTCTATTTTCACAAACTCTGACCCATTTTTTTCTAAAACAATGGTCCCAATTGCTTTTAAGTGCTCATTACAGCAAACAATTCTGTTTCCTGCAAAAGCCCTCGTTTCATTTTTTAACTCGATATCATTTTATACAAAAAAGATTTTTGTGTTTCTTCTGTTTTTGTGATAGAAAAAACTTACTTTTACGTATGAATAAATTAAGAGACAATAAAATCACGATTATACCTCTCTAATTAGTTTTTGCGTTCTGGTGTAGAGCATTTTTCAAACTCGTGCACTGTGCATGATCTGTATTTATTTTTTATAACAAAATATAAATCTAAATGTGTATCATAAATAAACCTGAGTGGGTATGTGATTTGTGGACGATGACTTGTAACGTTGGGCTGTAAGCGTACAGGCACGGATTACTAAATGGTTCCTGGTATAGCATCTTCTTACGGTATTTTGACTTGAAATCACGGTTATCCTCACGTACCATTTAAATATTTTTAATATTGAATTCAAGCCAATTTTCAATTTGTTTTTCCTTGCTTTCTGTTGCCATTTTGATAAGTAGGTATTTCCCCAAACTCCTTTTTCTATGACATACATTTAATTATACTTTCTTGTATTTTGTGCTAAGGCATTTATCTTTTATTCATAATGTTAATGATAAATTAATGCGTTTTTGTCCTTAATAAATAGTTAAAAAACTATTTTCAACATGTGACTAATGACACTCATTTTAAATTTTGAAGAAACTTTTTTCAACGTTATTCTTGATTGTTTTTATCGAAGAATATTAATGAACGTGAAACGTACCTGTAACAAGATTAGCATGATGGAACTGGCAGACAGCATCAGCCTCGTACCAAGAGATTCGGTCCCTGAAGTAGCGGTAGAAGACGGGGAAGCCTTCCTCAGGCAGCACCCATGTGTTGCTGATGTTCACCTGTACAAAATAAATATTTAATAACTTGCTGTCATCGTATCTCGAAATGTATTTCGTATTGAATGTTGTTTTGCATGTATATTGTTAGATTGAATAGATGAATGTAAATAAAGAAAAACATAAAATAAATCCAATATTACGATAAATCTCTCAAAAACTTTAATATATTCCTAGCTAAACTTTGTGGTTACTAAGTCCAAAAAATAACTTTAAATTTTGTTCTGCCAACATAAGAACTAGATCCGGAAAGTACATTCCAATCGCAAATTAATAGAAACATTGCAATTGCGGCAACTTCCAAGTTCATTCAAATTTGTCCGTATCTAAAATTGCTTGCAACTCCGGCAAGTCAGCGGTAGACACAAAGGAGTGGAAAATTAGAAGCGGAATGCGCCAGCGCTGTGTGCTAATGAACTACATCTGGAATGTACAAGTTTAAAAGTTCAAACTGTTCTAGAAATTCTCCGCGTACTATACTACTATCCATGCAGTCCGGTGGTTTAGATCATTATAGACTGGAGCGGGAGCAGCTCTAACTTGATTTCACTGATTACTTTTTTCAAAATCAAATCTATCTATATTATCTTATCTGAACTATTTTTATGACTTTTACAGTATTGTAAAATTAATGTCATTAATAAAGTAAACGTTTTTACGTATGTTTTGAATATAAAATCCATTCATAATATTTTAGACTATGGTTTGATTGCTTAATTGATTGAATCTATCAATCAATCAATCAATCAATAGGTACACTACGTTTATGAAATACGCACACTTCCATCGCGATGGTTATATTTGCACGAATAACGATTTTGATTTCTTATACATACACTAAACAGTATACATATAATTTATTTTATTTTGTTCTTTGAAAGTTTAATCTCTAGATACGCTTTTATAAGAGCTATCCAGTAACGGGTTCATTGTATCAAAGCATCGATGTCATAAAATACCCTGTAAATAACTGAACTTAGCGCCGACACGGGAAAAGATTACACGTAGCTAATTAACGTTAAATCACGTACATGCCATGATGCCAGAAGGTAACATACTTTCACGTAATTCGGAATTTCACTACGGAATTCCTTACGATCGATTAAACACTTGATAAACGGCTTTGCTAAATTTGAAATCTCTTTATGTTTAGATGCGTGTATTATTTATGTGGACTTAAATTAAGTTTATATCGATTGTTAGTGGAACTCTGATGATTGTAGACTGTAGAGCTTCATCAATGGATTAGATAGCACTGGTATAATACATGTGATAATACGCTCTAACCTTATAACAATATAATTAATCACAATTACGTTTATCTTAACTTATCTATCTAAATTTAAACCAATGAAAGGCCTGATCTAGAGTGATCGCCAATAGCTCAATTAGATATAATTAAAGAGCTTAGTTCGAATCGCTTTGATATGCTAATCCAATTACTGTATCCACACTTGCTTTAGCAATTAAGTCTTTACGCTTTCGCTGATGACTGAGTAAATTGTTCCCTTTTTATATTCAACTGATTCACACGTGATTACATTAGAATTATACCACACTAGCTGTTCCGCGCGGTTTCACTCGCGGACGAACCCGTGGGAAAAAATTTCAGGTATTTCTATAGTTCATGTATAATTCTGGTACATGAGCTACATCACTGCCTAGTACTATCAAAATTCATTCAGTGGTTTTTCTGTGTAAGAGTAACTAACATACATCTAGCCTCACATTTTTTGCAATATCATATGTATGACTCTAAAATAAAAATTTCAATTTAAAATATTTCGCAGGTATAAGGTAAAAAAAATTTCTTTAAAAAATACACCGACACAGAAACTCATGTACAATTCACAGCATCAGCCAAATGTAAACTGTGTTGGATTAATAAATGAGAATGTTTTCGCTAAAACATCTTGTTGGAACATTATGCTATTCGATTTAGGTAATTGCATAAAAGCATTTCTTTCATGACGGAGGAATTTTATTTTTTAACGTTTTACCTTATTATTACGTTAAACTTATACTTATCTGTATATTTTCTTAAGAATTGAATACAAAATGAATGTGACGAAGCTAATTTAGGGGCAGAAGGCAAAAGAAACGGATGAAAGTAAAGGGAAATAGGGCGTCGGATGCTATTATTTGGTGAGTGAAGTATGATATGGGAAGTTTAACATAGATATGGGAATTATTAAAAAAATCTACACTATTATAACCCAGACTTGGCATTGTGCTTGACTAAATTATGAGTACCTAATTCTGTATTTACAAGCTTTCAACTGCAACTTGACTCAAGTGAGCTTTTCCGCCTTATATCCTTTTAACTATTGCACGCCTCATAAGCGAAGCGTTGAGGTGGGTACCAGAGGCGGCTCGCCCTAAGGAGCGCTGGTGCAGTGAACTCCCATAAATAATTATAATAAAATCATACTCCTTAATTTAATTATTAACATTAATTATTACTATTTAAAATCAATCGTAATCTTTAAAACTACTGTTAATACCAATGAATATATCCATCATTCCATCATCCCATACACCTGTATAATACCTACTGTATTATGTAACGCGCGAAGCGGTGCGCTCACGATTGCGCTCCAATGAAAAAAGATTTAGTACATTTCCTAATACGAAATCCAATAGGAGTGAAAGAGAGGGGTTTGCCAGAGCCCTGCGCGTGAAACAAAAGATTTTCTATCGAAAAGTAGCAAAATTCGGTGCGCCGCACCCGCAAACGTTGCCGGTTCGTTTTTACCGCCCGGCAGGACAGCGATTGCGACGTTGCCAGTTGCTACGTCTATAATATAAACAAACACTCGACTCTCGAGTCAACTTCAATGCACGCGCGCGATTCATGCAATTTTCTAATTAAAATTATAAAATACGTGTTGAAATAGCCTGTACTTATCAGTATTACTTGTGAGTGTTAAAATGAACAATAATTATAATGTGGCGTTCATTAAAAAGTGTGATAAAACGTTACAAATTCGGCTTGAATGTAAAGCTAAGGGACCGCCACGGCCTGAACTTGATCTTACGCAAAAATGTACGACAAAAACGAAAACATATACGCGTGTGTTTAAATCTGAACAATATGTAAAAAAACCGTGGTTGTGTGGTTGTGATGAAAGCAACAACAGATATTTACGAATGTCTTGTCGCTTTAAGTTATAGATATTTTTGCACACCAAAAAGAAAGACGTATGTAGGTATTTCCTTTATAAGTAATTTTTTTGATAAATGTACTGCTTTACACCATGTATTTTCAGTGTTTTATTTCAAGTGAACACCCATAAAATTTTGTCACGAGCCGCCTCTGGTGGGTACTACTGTCACTTCGCGCAAAACATCTGATTTTTCAAACTTAAAATGTCTTTATGTATCATACATTGCACTTGTAAGGCGCGGGACATATACAAGCGGCGCGGCGCGCATCGGGCGCGCTGTTGGCGTCCGAAAATGATATTTATATAGAGTGGTTAAATGCATTTTCTTCATGCATAATTTAGTAAAATTATGTTTTTTGTGCTAAAAGAGATTTGAAAGTAACGTTAATTTGAAAGTAACGATTTTGTTTTTGATAATTCCTTGTAAGTAAATAGCGAGGATAACCCCACGATTGCAAATATATCTTTGTTGGAAATGTTGGAATTTACTTGGAAAATTTTATAGTACTTTTAAAGTAATTTTAAAGTAGTACTGGTGTAATGATGGAAGAAAAGAAGGTTAAAATAACACAAAATTTATATTGTACTAGCGGTCCGCCCCGGCTTTAATAAAACACAGGTATGGTTGCGGTCAGACATCTTTAATTGCAGTATAAGGTACACACATGACACAAGTTTGCACAGAGACAATATTTTGTTACCACAGATAAACAATAAATTTTACACCCCCACTTAACAAAATAATGTACACAAAAATTTATATTAATTATAACAACAAAATCAAGGTTTCATTTCAACTAAATTCTTGACAAACCTAACATTTTAATAAATTTATAATGTTTTTCACTACAGAGACTCTTAGTTAAGATATCGGCTGGCATCTCAGATGTAGGTATATAAGAAATATTAACCAACTCTTTAACAATACATTCTCTAATGAAATGATGCCGAACGTCTATATGTTTAGTTCTTCTATGAAACAAGGGGTTACATGCTAATTTCTGTGAACTTTGGTTATCACTTAATAAATTAACAGGTGTATTAACAATTTCACCTCCACCTATCTCAATAATTAAATTTCTTAAATATACAGCCTCTTTGCATGCCTCAGAGAGGGCCATATATTCCGCCTCCGTGCTTGATAATGCAACAGTTTTTTGCTTTCTACATTCATAGGATATTACACATCCAGACATTTTAAAAATAAACCCTGTATAGGACTTCCTATCTATAGAACAAGATGCCCAGTCTGCATCTACAAAGCCAATCAGCGAACTTTCTCCCTTTACAAATTTCAATCCATAGTCTTTAGTTTTACTTAAATATTTTAAAACTCTTTTTAAATGTTTCCAGTGAGTCTCTTCGTAGCAGTTATTATATTGACTGAGGAAACTCACTGCATATGCTATATCAGGTCTAGATAAAACACATAAATACATTAGCGCACCTAGTAATTGCTGATATGGGTATGTTTGACAAATAGATTTAGATCTATCTAATTTTAAATTCTTTTCCATTGGAGTATCTGAACTTTTACAATTTTCCATTTTGTATCTTTTTAAAATTACATCTACAAAATCTTTCTGATCTATAGTAATAGAATCTTCTTTAACAGTTACATTCATACCCAAACAACGCTTCAACTGGCCTAAATTTTTTACATTAAAATTTGTTGTCAATTTACTTATTAATTTATCACATATTTCTTTACTATTATGGAACACAAAAAAATCATCTACAAACAATGCTATATATACTCTAACATTATCATTACAAATCATAAACAAACAAGGTTCATACTGAGACTTGGTGTAACCTAATTCTAACAAACAAACTTCCACCCTTTTATACCAAGCTCTGGCTGACTGTTTTAAACCATATATCGCTCTTTTTAATTTAAGTACTTTATTTTCACAATTAGGCATATTTGAACAAGCTGGTATTTCCATATAGATACATTCATCTAATGAACCATTTAAAAAGGCAGTAGGTACATCAAGGTGTATTAAATCTAGGTTCTTATCTACACTTAAAGCTAACAAAAGTCTCAAAGTAGAATATCTGAGAACAGGTGAAAAGGTCTCTTTATAGTCCATACCTTCTTTTTGTGTAAAACCCTTCGCCACAAGTCTCGCTCTATATCTCACTTTGTTTTCACAATCATATTTAATTTTAAAAACCCACTTGCACTTCACTATTGTTTTATTCACTGGCCTTTCTACGAGTTCCCAAGCTTCTCGATCACTAAATGATTGCAACTCCTCTTTGATTGCTTGTTGCCACTGCACACTATCTGGACCATTAATCGCATCACTCAAAGAGATCTCATCAGTTGACACTTCATTAGCACATAAGTTAGCCCTACCATAGTACTCTGGCTTTTTCCTTACACGTTTCTCTGGAATTTTAATGCTACTGGAAGGTAAATTTGCAATCATTGACTCATCTGGCGAAAATGAATTTGACTCCTGGAAACTATCCTCTGATCCTGAACTGGATCCATCTGGTATAAAAGTCTTGTCATGATAATGTGAGTGCACATCTTCTTCATGATCACTAGACTTGTCTGACTGTTGATCCCCCACTGAATCCTGCTGTTCCTTAGTGCTCTCCTGCACTATCACCTGTGTTGTCATACTGTCATTTTCCGGTTCCATGACCACAACATCTCTTGCCACTGAAACAGTGCGTGATTCAGGATCATACAGTCTATACCCTTTGACGTTTTCAGAGTATCCAACTAAAAATAGTTTTTTTTACTTTCTGTCCCACTTCAATCGCCTTTCTTTAGGTATGTGAGTCATAACTAAACTGCCATAAACTCGTACATGGCTGACATCTGGTTTCTTTCCAGTCCATAGTTCAAACGGGGTATGATGCTGAAGACCCGCAGCTGGAGATCTATTCTTCAGATATACTGCAGTTTGCACTGCCTCCGCCCATAATATTTTATCAAATTTAGCATCAAATAAGAGACATTTAGCTTTTTCAACAATTGATCTATTATACCTCTCACAAAGCCCATTCTGTTGAGGTGTATATGGGTTTGTCTTCTGGTGTATAATTCCAGTCTGCCTTAAGTAATTTTCCATTTGTGCTGAACAAAATTCTCCACCATTGTCTGTTCTTAAAATCTTTATTTTTGTAGATTTTTGATTTTCTACTAAGCTCTTAAACTGCTTGAAATAAGAGAATGTCTCATCTTTACATTTTAAAAAATACACAAAAGCCATCCGACTATAGTCATCCACTAACAGAAGGAAGTATCTGGCCTGTCCGAGCGACTTGTTCTCCATAGGTCCGCAGAGGTCAGCATGTACTATATTCAGAATATTATCACTCCGTGATGAACTTGTAGGGAAAGGTAGTTTGGTTTGCTTTCCCTCGCAGCACACAGTACAATTAGCTCTGCTGATTTCTGCCTTATCTTGGAATGATAAGCCTTCTACTGCTCCATCTCTCATGATATTTAAGTCTTTACTGTTAATGTGGCCGAGCCGTCTGTGCCATGTCCAACTAGAAGTCACTGCCGTCGCTGCTAACAGTTGATCTGACTTCACAATGTTCAACTTATACACACCATTTGTTAAGTTAGCTTCTCCAATGCATTCATTCCGTTGATTATAAATATAGCACACATTTTCTTTGAAAATAACTCTGTTGCCAACACTTATCATCTTACTAACGGATAGAAGGTTTGTAGTGAGGTTATGTATGCATAAAACATTGTTGACATTTACCTTATGCTCCTTATTTCGCACTTTCGTGGTAATATCTATGTCACCGGAACATATAACTGGCACGATTTCATTGTTAGCCACCACTATACTTCGAGGCTCAGTATTATACGATATATTTTTTAGCATATATTTGCTCGACTGCGATATCATATGCGTACTAGCACCCGAGTCTACATACCAGTCTTTGTCACTGTATTTTCCCGTTAGGAACATTGCACTAAATGCATTTACTTGTTTATTCTTTTCGAAGAAACGACATTGATTTTTGTAATGTCCGACTTGCTTGCATTTGTAACAACGAATATTTTTTACCACCGGCTTTCCGTCAAAATGGCTGACTTGCTTATTCGATTGCCTATTCGATGCTGACACGTGCGTTCGTTTCCCGCCATTTTGATTTTGGCGAGAATCTTTTGAAAAGAATGCTCCTTCGGTTTTAATTTCGGTGCCTGCGCTCATATCTAGCAGCTTAGTCTTTATTGTATCTGCACTCATGTTCATTCCGGAATGCTCAATGGCCATTATCATGGGCTCGAACTTATCGGGTAAACCGGCTAATAGAAGCGAACCGACCCACTCATCATTAATTTCGAAACCGGTACCTTTAAGCTTTTGAGAAGTATCCACTATTTGGGTCACATACGCAGTCATCGATTCCGAGTTTTCAAGACGTATAGAAATTAACGTTCTTAGTAAGCTGATACGACGCGTAAATCCGGAATCGTCAAATAACGCCTTTAATTTTGCCCACAAGTTATGCACTTTAGTTTCATTCTTGATGTGTACGTAGAGCGATGGGTCGATAGTCATCACCATCTTTGCTTTAGCCTTCCGATCATCTTGTTCACTTAGGTTAGCACTGTTCTTAATGTCGATGCCTTCGAGGATTAAGAAGTTTTCTACGGCGAATGCCCAATCGGCAATCATCGTAGTTATCTCGTCCCTTCAACCTTGGAACGTTCAATGAATAATTTCCTGCCATTGTAACTGCACAAATTTTTAATTTACTCAAAAAGACTATTTTTTAATTTGCTGGGCCCATAACCTAATAAAACACAGGTATGGTTGCGGTCAGACATCTTTAATTGCAGTATAAGGTACACACATGACACAAGTTTGCACAGAGACAATATTTTGTTACCACAGATAAACAATAAATTTTACAGGCTTCGCCCGTGGTACATATTTCGCAATAAAAGGTAGCCTATGTTCTTTCTCAGGGTCTAAAGATTATCTGTGCCAAATTTCATCAAAATCGGTCCAGTACCTAGTTTATGCGTGAAAACCATACATACATACATACATACATACATACATACATACAAACCTTTCCTCTTTATAATATTAGTATAGATAAAATATGGTTTTCAAACACAGGTTTACATTTAAACCATATAAATCTTATCATTAAAATCTCAGTTCAAAAGTATTTACAGTACTGATCATTCCACAATATTATTACAATTACAAATAAATAAAAAACACAATCAAAATCAGGATTATCTTTATTTCTGACATTGTAAATACATGGGAACTTTCATTATGCTCTTCTTCATTTTCACTTTCCCTACTGCCATCACCTGTGTAAATCATTTCATCGATTAATTCAATTCACCTTTAAAAACAAAACGAAGAAGGGTATGTAATAGCAGCTCTATATAATTCCACACAGAGAGAACACATTTTTGACTGACAGGCTACCGTCTCCTACCACCCGATTTGTTTTTGATTGTGTATGACCGTGAATTGACCTCTATTTGGATGCGATGGGGGAAGCGCGCCTGCGGTACGCCTGCGGTACGCCCGCGGCGCAACCGTGGCGTGCCGCCTCGTCGCCTGTCCAAAATTCTTTCATACAAAATGTATAAGAAGGACGTGGTGCAAAACAGATTCAAGAGGTGCGCTTATGGCACGCCCGCGCCCGCGCCGCTTGTGTTTGACCCGCGCCTAAGATAATACATACACACACATATTAAGAAAAAACACTATTTTTAACGTTCATGATATTTTTGATGTCATTTTTGTTATTTAAACTAGTTAAAAAACAGTTTAAAAAAGTTCTGTCTTGGACGTCCGTGTGTCTGTATGTGCGGATCCTTTTTCTTGTTAACACGATAGCGACCGAAATACTTTACTAATCGAGTCTTTTTTTTTCTCTTACGCTTGAGTATGCTCAGGAATAGAACCCTTTCATTTTTCAGGGTCTGATTCGATGTGGTTTAATTGTTATTAAATAAACAAAAATAATAATTAATAAATATTTATTAAAAAAAAATTATGAGGCGTGCACTTTTGGATTTTCCAAATTATTTTAACCTCTTATGGTTTATTTCTCAAACACTAAAAAATCTATATCCTTCCCTGCCGAAAAAATACCATTAAAACGCCTTTAATTCACAGACAGATTATAAAAACCATATTTTTTTTCACACAGTGTTTTAAAAACAAACAACACCTTTTTAAAAAATACATAAAATAGATTTAGAAATACACAGTCGATTTCTAAGAAACCTTGTTTGTAGTATTTGCACCTTGAAGAGAATTGGAATTACGCCTTCTGTGGAAAACTGGATGGAACATTTACTAAAGATTACTTTTATTTCAAAGCCATATTGGTTTAGTTTATGTGTAGTAGGTATTAGAGAGAAATCTTAATGCTTTAACTATATAGAGGCTTTTTACGCTCCTTTAAGCTTAATAGATTTTGAGCTTTTATACACTTAAATTAGCTTTCCGCCCACGGATTCGTCCTAGTAATCCAAAACTTTACATATTGTACCAAAAATTTCATGCTATTCATTTGTGAAAACAATGAAAATTAGTGCAGTAGTTTTAGATTTGCGAAAAGACATACAATAACCGCACGAAGATCCTCCACCTTGTTTTATAAAATATAGTGATAATAGCATAACAAATATACCTCCATCTATGTGTTCGAATATCTTTTAGAACCCTCATAATATTATATAATAGGAATAATTCAATAAATGAAAAACATGGAATAAACTTGCTATCAGAAGCTAGATACAAGATAAGCAAATAATCCGCAACAGTCGGTTAAGTCTAAATTACCCAATTATAGTTTATCGTGCTCCATTTATACCCCCATAACTTTAATTGTACGCATGCGGCATTCGAGCAAGTAGCTACTATCGGTCAATTAAGGAAAGCTGGCATGTTCACAGTACTCACACTTATGCAATTTCACTTACAGTATGTTCAAAAATAAATGCGACTCTAGTTTCATTTTAGACTTGAATTGTAAAATGGGTGCGTTGTAGATAAATATATGCAAATATAATTATGAAAGCTCTCATAATTTACCTGTAAAATTATAATTTAAAAGTAAATCAATTGATGAACTTAATTATTTATTCTAATAATAATCAATTGGATAAAAGTATTAATAATTATTCAATTATCAAATAATAATTAAATTTCAGGTCATAAAAACAATACAAATAACACGTGCGCTCACTCCCAACATACACCAGGGACAATCCCTTCCAAAATGATAAAAACCTAAAAAAAATAGTAGTAGGATGAAACCCATTAGAAAAGGAGGAGAATGTGATAAAAATTAAAGGAAAAATAAATTACAGACAATCCGAGTTCGGGAAGTGGGAGGGGGGGAGCTTTTAAGGCTAAAAAATGGTTTCTCTTGATTTCCAACAAAACTACAAGTCCTATGGAAAAAAGTTCAATGGCAAAGTTGTAGGTAATAAAAAATTCTACAACTTTTGTATTAACATTTTTTTCACATAACCTCAAAATTTAGGTGAAATATTCAAAAAACCAAGTTATTGGTTTTTTATTTCTTTTTCAAAAAAAATTTTTTTTCTACGATATTTGGTGAAAACTTACCTTATTATGTCCCAAATACACTGTAATTTATTTGATTGAAAATATTTATTTTTTCGCCTTTTTACCAAAAAAACAACCTAATTTTCAATCGAAAATTCTGACGTCGAAATATCAGCTTTTTACAAAAAGTTTGGCTTTTTGTTCGTTGAAATATCTACTTTCTAATGGTCTAAAATATAATATACATTACCATAGTAAATTTACTCAGAAAATGCATACAAACAGTGTGATAATGAGCTATATTTCTTCCATTTACTGTATCACAAAATTCTTCATAGATTTTTAGATATTCGTACTACACCAATTACATCACCCTGTATTTATAAACAATTGCAAAATATGACACATACATAGGCCGGGAGATACTGACACAAAATTTCGGGTCATTTGTAACAGAATGGCGGTTCTACAGAGGTCTTATTACGCAATGACTAAAAGAAAAATGATGGTCAGAACGCTGGTACCGGTGGACTAGTCGCGTGGGCGTTAGTCGAACTCGTCGGATAAATAGCGAAAGTCAAACGATTTGTAACACAAAAATTTTAGAATTTACCGATAGCCCATAAAAAAGATGTAGGCGGTAGTGTCATGCCATACTTTTCCGGTGTAACTTACAGCCCCCCATACCGACGCGATGCGTTGATTTAAAAAAAAAACAATTCAACCATTTGTACCAGACTAACATTTGCACAGGTAATCATCATCGTGCAGACATTTACGAAAATCGCCATGCCATACTTTTCGGACGATTCCAAATGGCCACCATACCGCCGAAAATATGCAAAAAAAAATTTTTTTTCGCCAAACAATTTGTACCAGTATTGCATTTGGATTTTTGGAGAGTATTTGATAAAATGTGACCATTATTTTATTTGCCATACTTCTAGTAGGGGGAAAAAGTGCTGCCATACTTGAAAAATTAATTTATTCGTCACGTTTCAAAAATACGACTGTACAATACGTACAATTAATTTTTACAGTATGGGATTATTATATTCTGTTTGTTTGTATACAATTCTATCTAGAAAAAAATATCGCAGAATGCAAACATGGGGCGGATGATTGTAAGACTTAAGCCAAGACGTAAAAAAAATGAAAAGAATTGGCGATTTGTACCAGTACGGCATTTTTGGAAAGTATATGATGCAACGTGACCATTATTATATTTGCCATACTTTTAATAGAGGGAAAAATTAGTGCCATACTGCTACAAATCGTTCAAACTACGAATAAAATCTTACAATAAGAAAAAAATCTTATACACATTCGTCACCTCCCACAGGTATGGCATTATCACACTTCTATTTATACTCATTCAGGAGTTGTTGAAAAAAAATGTAGGGTGGTACAAATCGTTTGGCGAGAAAAAAAATTCAAAAATTTGCAGATTTTCCGCGGTATGGCGACCATTTGGAATCGTCCGAAAAGTATGGCATGGCGATTTTAGTAAATGGCTGCACGACGATGGTTACCTGTGCAAAAGTTAGCCCGGTACAAATGGTTGAATTGTTTTTTTTTAAATCAACGCATTCACGTCGGTATGGCGGACTGTAAGTCACATCGTCAAAGTATGGCATGACCCTACCGCCTACATCTTTTTTAAGGGCTATCGGTAAATTCTAAAATTTATTTGTTACAAATCGTTGGACTTTCGCTATTTATCCGACGAGTGTGACTAACGCCCACGCGACTAGTCCGCCGGTACCAGCGTTCTGACCATCATTTTTCTTTTTGTCATTGTGTACTAAGACCCCTCTAGACCGCCATCCTGTTACAAATGACCCGAAATTTTGTGTCAGTATCTCCCGGCCTAACATGTGCAATGTATTAAATGTGTTGACGTTCCAGCTCTTCTTAATATACCTATACATATAGTCATTGTTATTTTAGAAGCCATTATCATTCAAAACGATGCATAATTCAAACCCTATGCAGATTACACGTAGCATTATCGCGGGGCTCATGTTGCAATCCATATTAATATTATAAATACAAGAACATTTCTGAATGTATGTTAGCAGCTTGAACGGATATGGATTAATTTTGATGTATCGATGAGACTGGAAAGAAACAAGCATTTGAAAACAAAGACCAGGTAATTTAATTTTATACTCATAATGAATTAAATTTCTCTGTATACACAGAATATTTCTAGAAATTATTACTTATAAGACTATTATATAAATATTTTTAATGTAGTTAATTAGTTTATTCTCTTGGTCTAGAATTACAATCGCATTATATCCGTCATAAGACTTGAACTAACCTTTTCTTTTTAAAATAAAAGTTGTATTTGAATAAGATATAATATTATAATGGAGTTTGAACAAAATATCTTATGCCAAAACCAACTTATATGAGTCCTGAATATTGATAAGTCTGCAAAATATGTAAGACGCGTTATAAACATGTAATTTTAGCTTAAATTTCTGCGACCTGAAAAATAAGCTGACAGTTTAAATACTAAAAATACAATATACTCTAATCTTTAATATGTAGAGCGTAATTCTTAATTTATATTAAACAACATTTAGTCCTTCAAGTACTAAATGAAGTATTAAAGAAGTACCTACTCAAATAACGAATTTAATTTAGCAATTTGTCTTTACGCTTTTCTATCCAATTCGAAATGAAATAAGTAATTCGGGCGTAAGACAGAAAATGTGATAAATGGAGCAATGTCATTTCATCAATTTTTGTTTTATGATTTCATCTCGGCTCCGCTATAAAACAGGATTTCCGTTTGACGATATCGGAGCGCGAGACGCTGTTTGTACTTCAATTTTCCAGAATCCCATAAAGCAAACTCAACAATCGATTCTATGGCGATCAAATTTGAAGATACTATTGTTTGTGTTTTGAATTAAGCATTAAACAAGGAGTAAGTTGTTATATAGGTTATTATGCTTGAGCTTATTTCATTTTAATTCATAAAAGGTAGGTTAACCTTACAGCTACTATTAAAAATAATAATACTAAATACATATGTATAGTAAAGCCAATTATTGTGTGCTTGTGTTTTAAAATTAATAATCTAATTGACATACAATCTAGTAACAATGTGATGTTTGTTATTGAGGTTTAGATTTCTGATTAAACCATTCCGGTAAATTGAAAATGGATTCAATATAAACTGATAGCAGCACTTTTAACGATCGACTTGGCATAAGTCATTTTAAATTTGATTGAAAATGTGTTCGGATCGAAATTAATATTCATAGAATCTTATAAAAATAATATCGTTTAACCCCGTGTGTTATCAGAGATTATTTCTGCGCTTTATATAAATAATGTAGATATTTCATTTAAAGAACTAGGATTAAGATTAAAACAACTTATTAGCCTTTTTGCTGTATTGATTTTCCACCCGTTCTCCTGACAATTTAAAAGCTTTGGATTTGAAGAAATCGCGGATACATTTCTCGGATATTCTTATCGAACAAAATAGCTATCTCAAAACGCGTTATCTAGTCTACAGTCAACTCATTTCATACATTTCAATGCTTACAACTTCTACATGTTAAACTTTGCGCATAATAATTATCTATAAATGGCGTTTGCATGAAATTCTGAAGAGCGATTCAGTTTTAAGTGCTACATATTCATTGACTCAATTCCTTTTGAGACGCTGTATCATGTATAGAGGACGCTTAAGCCTCTTCAAGATATCTCATATAATGTGGTCTAAGAGACCTGGTTTATCATGTCGGCCTTGCTAATTAGTTATTAATAGTTAAGTACAAGAGAATATTTAATTGGATTAAAACAATTGAGCGCATGCAGATATCGCTAAGAAAACTGTATAAGATTATTGGCGGCATAAGATAATATATTATTTTTGAACGAATACTTTACTAATCATATTTTGGATGAACTGTTTTAATTTTCACCTCTTTCACTTCTCTATTCCTTATTTCTTTATTGTCCAATTTGTCTAATGTCTAATAATGTTAATGAGAGGGTACGTTCTTTATAAAAATTCTTTTATAGACACTCTTAAAAGAATGGTTTCTAAGTGTCCTTAAAAGAAGCGACACGTCCATAAATCAACTCAAATTAAATCAAAAAGCTTATAATGATGTAAGGACTGATGAAATCTCAATATTCATATTATCATAATAAGTTTTTATTTCTGATTCGTAACCCGTATGAAGAGAGGTACCGTACCCGCATCTGATTTACGTCTTTATTATAAATCTTGTTTGTCCTTAACTTAATTTTATTTTTGTTCTCACATATTCCTTTTCAAATGGAATTTTTTTCATATTCCTATTTATAGATGTATATTTTTAGAATCATTGATTTTTTTCAGGATCAAACAAGGACACGTGGAAATCTTTGTTTTATTTAATTATTTATTATATATTTTTATTACATTATTTATTATTATTTATTTATTTATTATTATTATATTATTAGGTACTTTATTTTACACAATAATTCCCCGACTTAAAACGTGTATAATATAAAAATAATAATTATAAGTATAAGGTTCCTTAAATGTTAATTTTAAAATTTATGTTCAAAATATCTTAAATGTTGTTTTTTTAATAACAGTTAGGCACAGATTTATTTGAATACATACTTTTTTCTTGCTTTAATTCCAATAATGCTAAATGTATATTAACACTACAACATAATATAACTTTATTAGAAAATTTAATCTTTCAAAATAAATATTTAGTTATGTAACAATTTTTTAAGTTTGCTTTATGGTGTCACCCAAATAAGTTAGTCCTTCCGAGGAATTTTATATATTAATTATAATTTTAGTTATAAGAATAAGATAGAATAGTTTAAACGCTGTTTATTATTACAAAATATATTTGAAGAAAGCAATAAAATAGTAAAGTCATTCTTACCGCACGTCCTTGAACTGTTACGAACAGTGCCAAAAAGAGGCACGAAGTCCACATCACGTAGCCGCGTAGTCCTCGTAGGCGGTTGACGTAGCGGTCTGCTACAGTCGAAGGCCTTCGCGTGACTGCCGCAAGCTACGAGAGCTCGCGTGTCGCCGCGTAGCTCGCCCACATTATGTAAACAAAATATTTGACAACACAGACGACGATGGGCTACTTCAAAGAAAACCTTTTTTATGCACATCTCACAGCTGCGTCGAAGAATTATTGTAATTGTAATAACATATATATACTCTTCATATGTTGTATTTTAAGTAGGTAGGAAGAATATAAAAAAACATTTTTCAAAATGCTGCTTCTAAAACTTATTTCAAACTGAAACCACACTGAAACTATCATTTCAGAGTAATTTGTTTTAGTAATAAGTATGAAGACTGCAACATGTTTTGTCAAGCTATATGAAATACATATATCAACAAAGCTCATAGAATTATAACCCAATTATATTGTGCAAATACAAATGAATAGACTTTAATATCGTTCTATCCAACAATTTCTATTTGTTTAAAAATTATAAATTAAGGGATTAAAACTAAGTTCGTAATCTCTGTACCAAGGAAAATAATACTTTTAGGGCAATATTGACAATAGAAGCAATAGATTGAGCTTTATGTATTTTTATCTTATATTTATATTTAAAGGTCCATTTTGTTCATTCTATAACTTGGAACTTCTATTGGAACTACTACTGGACAATATCATATAATAAATGAACTTAAAAAAGCAACCAATGACTCAACGCGGTCTTTAAATGAAGAAAGCGCTAGAAAGTCAATTCGTATTGTTTAGTTTGCTTTTCATCGTTCAATGAAAGGAAAACACTTTCGTGGAAACATCTTATTCCTTCGCCTCACGTAAGTTATAGTATTTATTTTATGATGTCATAACATATTTAAACTTGATTCTTATTATTTATTAGAATAAACCACATCATCAAATAAACAAAAGTTTTCCTAACATATATGGCAAATAAATTTAAATCAATAAATAGTTTGCACTAGTATTGATCTAAATATATGTAAAGTACATTTTTCTGCCAATGATGATATCATTAATTTTTAATACATACTCTAATAAACAAAGATAAAACAGGCAGGATATAAAAGCGGGAGATCCAAAAGCCCCGCATTCATTTCATATTACTGCAAAAACTTCAGCAGCTTTTGTTTAAAAACTTTTGTTTGAAACACTCGAGATACGAACCAAATAGCTGGAAGAGCGCAGAGGAGTAATGATCCTGCGGAGAAAAACTCAACCTTTTCAATGCATAGATGCAATTTATACAACTGAGGTTTTATATAAAAGTTCTTGTACAAGATAATATTATTATTCGTATTCCATATGCAAAATAAAACAGATGTCTATGAACATTGAAGTGTACATGTTGTTTGTAAATAGTTTAATTTGCTTAATAGAAAAGATTTTTAAGTTGTTTCATGCATTTCATGCAAGTCCATTAAGCTTTCATTGACCTCAGATCTGCTAGACTGAAACCTTTATTTTTCTCTACCAGTTGGGCTGATAAAACTAACAAGATAACTGTATAACTCAAAGACGTATAACAACAAACGCAGTTGCAACCAGTGTTTCAAATAGAACAATAATATCATCCAAGAAAAAAATAAATTTTACATTTCTTCAAATTATTTTATACGACTGATGGCTTACTTACTATATAAATTACATTTTATTGCGCTGTTTTTTTATCAAATACGTTTAATATAGTTTAATTTAAACATACGAGTAAATATTAAAAATGCGTACACATATATAAAGTTAAACCTTCATATTAATTAATACAAAGGAAAATTGTTATAATCCTGACCTAATCAAATATTCTGGTCCCTCGTGCAAAACTTTTTTAATTAATCCAATCCCGTTTTTTGAGCAACCAAAATAACTTGATGAAACAATTTTGATAACGTTAAAATTCAGATTAAAATCAAAGCGCTTGTAAAGACGTTTCTCTGGATGCTGTAATTTCGATAATTGCCCGTTATTACCACAATGCGATTAGTAAAAGCTTGGGGTAATTTGTCTGCAATCATTAAGGCTAACTGGATCCTTGATCGATGTGACTGACCTTTATCTTGAATGAACAGAAGTGTTGGGGCAATCACGATAAATAACCGAGCCAATTAACTTTATTGCATGATTCTTTTATCCTTTTAATAACGGGTATGTTTGGAAACGATTTCCATTTTGCAGTTGCGAGTCGTATTTTTTTATTTAATATATATGGGTAAAATATTTATCAGATAAATTGAATATGAATTCAACTTTATTTGCACTTTATTACCTTACTCTATCGAATTTAAATAGAGGTAAAATATGAATTGAAAAAATTGAATTCAGAATCAGGTTCAGATTGAAGATTGGCAGATATTTCTTTAGATTAGCAGAGCAAAGAAAAAATTTCTTTGTTAAATATTACTTTTCGAATTATTAAAACACCCCTAAGTTTCAGTAAATAAAATATGAGCACACTGTAATTTAATAAACGGGCCAGAGCTTCGCAGTACACTGTTGACTTATACACTTTTCTAGTATTATAAAACAAAAGAAGTAAATCCGTCCGACTTCCTTCCGCGGACGTGATGAGAATATTATGGCACAAAGACGCACATAGTTTTAGACACGTTCCTCCAAACTGTGCAGGGTACCCTTGAATTCTTCAACTCATAATAACGCGTGACTAACATGTTTCATCCGAAGCGCCGCAATCGAAACTGTATCTTATTCCAACGCCTAAAGAACCACTCGATTTACTGGCATGGAATAAAAATATTACGCAATGAACAGAACGCATAAACCCCATATCAGCTATACAGCTTACAAAGTATGATTGGGAATTTTATAGAGCTCTTTGTTTATCGCTTCCATACTTAAATCAAGTCTCGAGACGAGATCTCGCTGCTAACAAGCGACTCTTAAAAATATTTGCTATTATGCGGCGAACTGAAACGAATCAATACCATTAAAATTCATACTTTGAAGATGACTATGTAAGTAAACAACATGATTGCGATACGAAGCTTATAATACGGGTATTACGTTCGCATAGCTAAGCTATTCAGATTTCAAACAGATATCGAAATGAGATCACAATATAAGTTGCTTGAAAATGGAAAGGCGTACTTAAATGGGTATAGACTGAATATTTAGAATGAGTCTGATTAAGAACTCAAAACTATCTGATTTATTAAAATATAATATATTTCATATATGAAATTTTATACTAAAAATATTAATATAAACACTCTCACATAACAACATAGACGACGTGAACTATATTGTTAAACCTTTTATCGATAATTATATGCCACTCCCATATTACTCGCTTGATAAACTAACCTGAAGAGCATTTGTATTAAAGGGGGAATAGTTTATTTTTAAATTAATATTGATTTAATGTGAACACTAGCTGTGTTCATTCGCCGTACATAATAGGCACACTAGATTAGTTCCACTTGGAATGGCGAGGAAGTAAAAGAGAAGCCGCTCTGAACAAAATCTGTTACGTTCCGGACAAAAACTCATAAGGGATTACTGTCTAAGCCTCGAAATTTACTTTAGGCTACGGAGAGGATTCGTATTATTTTGTAGTATAATATTATCGGTTTAGCAATACACATTTTTTCTAAGAAATAACTCAATGATTAAACATGCCGTAACTCTATTTATACAAAAGATGACGCGCGTCGTTGCCTGCTTAAATTCGATTTTAGCTGACTTGTCGAAAACGGAGGTAAGTGTGAAACAATGTGACAAAAAAATATTCATGTTTTATTGTATGTTCCGTATAATTTTTGTATGCCAAATATTATGACATTAAATACGCATATTATATACTTTTTACACGGTGTAAAAACATCGTTAGCGGTTGGGTAACTTAAAACGATTCCCAGAAACTCAAACCAAGAAGCGTTAAAAATATAGTTTCGAACCCAAGTTTATGATATATCGAAATCGGATGAAAACTTATACAATCGTCTTCATAATATAATATGGTTTTACTTTTATTTTACACCAGTTTTACCCGCAGTGCTCCGCTCCTGTTGGTCAGCGTGTTGATATAGCCAGCCTTCATCGATAAATGGTCTATCTAACGAAGAAATAATTTTACAAATCGAGAGAAAACTGAGATTAGCGCGTTCAAGCAAACAAACAAACCCTTCAGCTTTATAATATTAGTATAAATTATTTTTCTTAACTAATAATATATATTTTTTTGTATTTGCTACCTCATTAAAAACGTGTTATTTATTTTTGATTTGCTCATCTGAAATTTTATCGAATAGGTGCGGCTCAATGTTATCTTTTTATCAAAGAAAAGGAACAAATATAAATCCCAGGCACTGAATTCTTTAATTAATCTACATCAAACAGAAACAGTGGGATCTTACAAGCGATTCAGCAAAAATAATTAATTAATACCTAATTAGATACGTATTCCAAAAATATAGAAGCAAATATAAAATGATATTTTGTTTGCAAAAAATGATATTTTGTTTTATCTTTTAAGCAATATGCTTTTAAGTATTATGCCAAAAATTTATTTTATTTTTATAATAAGTAAAGAAATAGAATATTATGAAAATCATTCTGACGAATAAATTTCACCACAATAACAAGTGCCGGAATATCTGTACAATAGAATACAAAATATAAAATGTAGTTTTTATTCAACACTAACTTTATTTTCAGGTTTGCGTATATCTTATTCATACTGCCTGAAGCGTCGTCGTATCGTTACTTGCCAGCGACGGGACTTATTCCATATTCCTCTACCTCTGAACGTGATCTGCTCGCAAATATAACAGAAATACCGCATCACGTTTTAATAGTTTATAGTACATGGTATTGTTCTGGAAGTTTGACGGGCAGCAGGATTGTTGTTACGGCGGCTAGCTGCTTCGCAAGATACAAAGGCGAGACGATTACTGTGAAAGTAGGCGCTGAATCGATAACAGCTAATGGGTAAGGCATTTAGAGGGAAGGCCTTAATTTCCGATGACAATAAAGATGTCTCAAACTCGATTAGAATGTAGATATATAAGTATAGCCTATAGGTAATTTGCGAAACTAATGACTCCTGTGTAATAAGTTGTTCTGTGAATTATGGAGTTCATGTTTAGTTTTTAGATTTTATTGTTATTATAATTTCTCGTGAGAATTTTGTTATATTCTGTAATTTTATTTTTCTTCCTGATTTATTCTCGTATAAACTATAATGTACGTAGTCGGTCAATTTTTTTTTGTTTTAATTATTTCTGAGAAGGAGGTTTCTAAACATAGCCGCCAATATTTAGTGAAAGAAGTTATCATTATCATACCATAATATTTTGCAATATTTAATCACGGTCAAAAAGATATAAATAACGATCTATCTTTGTGTCCCCACAAAAAATATCTGACATGAGATTAAATTGTGCGAGAGGAAGGTGAGGGAGACGTTGATTTATACAAAATATGGTCACGATTCTATTTGCCCAAGTTTTTCCTTATCCCTGTAAGTACGATGAAAGTTTCACGTATGTTATTAATTCCTTCGTGCCCGATCTTGATCCTGGCATGGTGAAAGGAAAAATACGTAATAAACTGAGGTTTTTCCGACATATTTTGTCTTATACATTTTTATATTGTAGTATCCTATATATTTTATATTAATATGATTTTTTCAGACAAGTTATAACAGTTATCGAAATGAAAACGCACGAATATTTTAGACACTTGAACAAAATCGATAATGACATTGCAATGTTGGTTTTGAAGGTAAGTAATTGGGCCATTAACCTCCCTGAAATTTAATGATGAAAAATTAAGTGAAATAATAAATAGTACTAGAGACTTGTAAAATCTTTAATTTGTTACAAATGTGTATTCATCATGTTGCCACTAATGTTATTTTGTACCTATCCAATTAGGTAGAATAATCGTATCAGAAAATATAAAACCGTAGTAACAAAATAATATCCTACTAAAATATAAACGAATAACAGTAAGCATAACGTAGGCACTATTTTATGCCATTTGTTATAATTTCAGAGATGCCACCTCTAAGCTCCTAAAATTTATACTAAAAAGTTGATCTTATTTCTTGAGCTCAATGTACAAAGGTTGCCAACTTTTTAACTATGTATAGCACCTGTGCACTAACAGCTCTTTCACGATACTTTATAAAAAAACATTTAAAGGAATTCAGTGAAAAATAATTAGATTAATAAAAATAATTAATAAGTATTTAGTTATCTTTAGTTATATGATAAAAAAATTGTATACGTAGCACAACTCTATAATACGAATAACATAGGAAAAAATGTATATGTATGTAAGTACTTGGAACACGATTATTATTTGAAATAAAATCACCTTATTACCGGGATTGTATTGATACATACTTACATAGATAAATGTACTTGCAAAATAATTTCACAATCATTACAGGATCATGTCAATTTTGAAGACGGTGGCGGTGTACAGAAAGCCATGTTAATCGAAGCTGATGTCGCATTTCATGTCAATACACTTCTAAACGTTTATGGATGGGGAGGCCCAGTACTGGTACGGGAGCCAGGAACAGATTTTATGACCAAGTTCCTCTCAAGCGGTAATTAGTAAAATGCATCAAAGTATAGTATTATGAAGCCTCGTGAACGTCAGCTGGAGCTCGGTTGGGGGGAAGAGCGGTTGTAGCCTCCCGTATCAGCTGACGGTTTTTCCACCAAGATACAGCCAGCTGACCTATATATTTATCCACAGTTACATATAAGCTATCATCAGGTAAATTTTTGTTTGAGAGGAAATCACGGAAAATAAATTTTTCTTTAAATTTAACTTTCATGTTCGAGACACCAGCTGACGTATAATACACCATGTTGTAACCAGCTGATTATTTTTTTTCGTTGAGATATTGGGTTAGCTACAATTTGACAAATTTTTAGCTGAGAGGAAATGAATGAATGAATGTATTTTTTTTCCTACGTGCGTGGGAGACTACAACCGCTCACCCCCCCAACCGAGCGCCAGCTGACGTTCACGAGGCTTTATAATACTATACTCTGATGCTTCTGACGAATTATCTCTTGAGAGGAAATAATGAACCCAATTTGCACCTGGCTCCCTAACCATACGTTTTGCGATCTTTATTAGATCCAAGCGGAAGTTTCAATCTCTTAGCATTTTATATTACAGCGTCATCTTTTATAAATAGCGAAACTTACTATGTTCTAAAAGTTTTCAGTATTCAAAGCCAATAAATTTCTACGAGTTCTTTGTACAGTAACTAGATGGCGCTGCAATAAAAATAACAATATTGCTTGCCAAATTCAGAGATATCGGCACAGACTAATAATAATATACTACGATATCGGTATGTTTGGCTAGCTAAGGGGACTATAAATAATTCAACTTCAGTATCTACATCGCCTATTGTCACACATAAGTACCGACATGGCGAAATAACAAAGGAACCATTTTACCTTTCAGGGTTAGGTTAAGTGCTCGTTGGGTCTCAAATAAAATGTAGCCATACCACACCCCGGACACTCCATACAAAATTATCGTTTTGACAGTCACACTGTAGAGACTGCAAATGTGTGCGCTTTATGGTTGGCACATTTGTGACTAGCGTAAAAAAAGCGAAATACATCCGTAAACAGCACAATATCTAACCATTTTCTACGAATAACGATAAAATCCAAAATAATAAAATTATTTTAAGTCAATTTGATTAATGTTGTCAATCTTCGTTGCGTATCGTCCTTGCAGAAAAATGTGGCCCATTTTAATCACGATCGCGCGGGGTGAGGTAAGTGTTTAATTTTGGCGGGAGGCGGAGAGTGTCCGTTCTATAGCGTTTAGCTACTATTATATTCTGTGGCCATACTCTGAACACGAAACTCAATTTTTATCTTTTATATTTTCCTTTACTTATACTTGAGCATTTCCTCGAGCATTTCCATGCAATTTTACATTTTAAATACTGGTACATAAAACCTACAAGGCAAAAGCTCAAACACCAAATACATTTCCTGGTTCGAAATGCAACGTTCGAATTCGAATGCTCGGCGCTTGTTCGGCGAAATGCGCACAGCTTAAAGCGAATGTGCTAACCTATAAAATTTTGTTGTATACGTTATAGGTATGTCACGTATGTGGTTGCGGTATATTTTTTTTAATAGTTTAACTTTGGCAATAGAAAAAAGCTTCGCCATGCTTGCGTTTGTGCTTTTACTCGTTAAACATTAGACCAAAACGCTCGTTAGTTTTAAAATCGTTTTTAACAAAATAGTAACTATTCCCAACCCTAATGCTATTTCACATATCTAAATGTTGTCGAATACTCATATTTATAATGCACTTAAAGGAGAAGGCAGTTAAGTACCAAAATATGCCGCTCTGTTCCGTGATGGCAGTCATGGAGAAATAGGAATGTCAGAAACAGTACGGACATCTGATAACGCCCTCAAACTTTTGTGTGAGATATAATCCGGTAAGTAGGTCGGAAGGAAATCAAGTCACTTATTATTAGGTATATTTTGTATGATAGTATTTAGGTTATGAGTTAGATGTTATTGAAAGCACCAGATTAGCCTGTCCGTCTCTATCCAAGAGTATGGATTAAATTCAAACTCAAACATTTATTTATTCAATTAGACTTCTTTTAAAAGCAGTTATGAATCGTCATAACATTTTTAACATTTACCACCGATTCGATTAATCTTATAATATTACTAAATTAACGAGACTCACTTGATGGGTTGGACCGTGGACGATCTAAACACGCACGTTTATGAGAATATAGTCATACTAGCTGTTGCCCGCGACTTCGTCCGCGATTACGTCGTTTTTTGTCATTCGTCGTTTAAAAAAAATACGTGACACTTTATTTTTGAATGTTCTTAATTGTCTCTTATAAAAATAAACTACATTAAAATTGAATACTCTGATAAGAAAATCTTAAAATCGGAGGACATCGAAAATCTGAGGAAAACATGAATTTGATTTAAATTCTACATTACTTAGTAATTCAAATAATAATCTAAATTAAATGTAGATTAACAGTTTGAGCGCATCATTATACAGGGTGTAATCGTTAAGTGTGCACAGGCGATTTTTCCGTAAGTATCACAGATAACAAAAAACTTTAAACTGATATCGAAAGTACTTAACCTAATGAGTAAAATGGCGGTAATAAATTTTTAAAAATAAATCGAGAAATATCAAAAAAATTATCTTTAAACCCTCCCATACATTAAGTATGAAATATGAATATCCCATATACCTACATTTAATATGAAAGATTTTAGCTTTCTTTTTCTTTTTTTGTAAATGTCTGGAAAATCCCCGGGAAATGCTCGGAAAATCCCCGGAAAAGCCTGGGAAATTCCCGGAAAATAACCGGAAAATGCCTGGGAAATGCTCGGGAAATGCGTGAAAATGTCCGGAAAATATCCGGGAAATGCTCGGAAGATCCCCGGGAAATGTCTGGAAAGTCCCGGAAAATAACCGGAAAATGCCAGGGAAATGTCTGGAAAATATCCGGAAAACGCGTGGAAATGTCCGGAAAAACCGTGGAAAATGCCTGGAAAATGCCCGGAAAATGCTCGGAAAATCCCCGGAAAATATCCGGAAAATGCGTGAAAATGTCCGGAAAAAGTGTGGAAAATGCCACTTCAAATTTGCGAAGCAATTAAAGCAGAAAACCAAAAAAGAAAAATAAAGCTAAAATCTTTCATATTAAATGTATATGGGATATTCATATTTCATACTTAATGTATGTGAGGGTTTAAAGATAATCTTTTTGATATTTCTCGATTTATTTTTAAAAATTTATTACGGCCATTTTACTCATTAGGTTTAGTACTTTCGATATCAGTTTAAAGTTTTTTTGTTATCTGTAATACTTACGGAAAAATCGCCTGTGCACACTTAACGATTACACCCTGTATAATATGTACCTAAGTATTAAATTACGTTAGTTTACATAGTAATTTTACTAAAAACACGATGACTTTCTTTCGCGCTCGGTACAACAAACTAAGCATGTTTGTGGTACGTGGCCCGCATCACTTGACCCCCCGCGAGTTCCCCTCCGTTACTATGCGAAAATACATTCGTCGCCCTACCACAGACTAATAATAATATACTACGTATACAAGCCCTACTGTAGGAAAAATTGTAATATTTTAAATTCGAGAACCCTGGTTCCTAAAAAATAATATGACATAATTTAAAAGAAATTTTACGTAGAATTAGTTAGGCATTTCTTTTTTGATTTTCGATATTATATACTAATCATAATTTTTAATTACAATATTATGTAGTAACTATTTGGTATAGGATAGGCATTTCATTTCTTGATTTTCTTTAATAAGTTGGTACGTAAGTTTTTTAGCTCAGTTTAGTAAGAAATTTTAATAACAATTCTTTTAATTATTTATGGTAGTACGTATTTACTCAATAATTGTATGTTAAGTAGTAATTCAGCATGGGCGTAGCCACGGTGGGGCTGGGTGGGGCGCTTACCCTGGCTTTGATCTGGTAAGTACCAATTGTGAAGGGGAGTGGGCGTGGGCGTTGGCGTGGGCCTGGGAGTGGGCGTGGGAGTGGAAGCATGAAAATAAAAACAATTATTGTTGCCCCACCCTGAGCCCATGGTCATAGGTCCCATAGTCACTATTCCACGCGGACGAAGTCGCGGGCACAGCTAGTAGACAAATATAATCAGAAAGCTTTGAACTCCTAAGCTCAACCATAAAAGATAGACATTAATTATGATGTCGGGAGATATTTTTTATATAATATGGAGAACATTTCTTTCATACTAATAATTGTACCAAGTTTCGTTTAAATCCGTCGAGTAGTTTTTGTTTCTATAACGGTTATACAGACAGACAGACGGACAAACATTTTTGGCGTCAGTGTCGATCCCTAATCACCTCGTGATAGTTATTTAGGAAATATATTTCATGTACAGAATTGACCTCTACAGATTTAATATAAGTATTATTCATATAATTAGATGCCAATTTCCATGTAACGTTAAATTCGACTATACAATAACTAACAGACAACGCAGGTTACTCTCGTTTCCGTAAGTTGAGGCGGCTACATATTCGGTCCTCATAACTTCACTTTTTGTGAACGAAACGACAGCGCGGTTTAATTCGATGCCAACACCATCAAAAAAAGGAAATATTTTTAATTGTGAAAAAATATTATGATTTACACTATAAATACTATTTTAACATTAACACAAAATATAAGACTGTGAGTGTGTAAAAATAAATCCAGCTAGTTTCACATCAAACTTATGTTTTTAATTAGGTATACGACATGAAAATATATTAATTACCAAGCAATAATCATACAGGTAAATACTGAACAAAAGTATTAACAGTCAAAGTAAATTTTTACTTACAACATGTAAATGATGAAGGAATAATAATTATCAACGAACTAACCTTTTTGTATTATTGTTTATATATAAATTCATAAACAATAAATTTATAAAGAATAGAAAAAATTCGACCACTAAAGAATGCTGGTTCGAGTCCCGCCTCGTTATCGAATTTTTAAAACACGAAGATTTTTAAAAATGTAACCAATGAACACAATCAATATTAGATTAACTTTAATGGTGTCTAGTTTGACTTAAAATAATAAACATCTACCCTCACTTTTAAAAATGTAGTATATTCACACGAATTATAAGCGCACCTTATAGGGAAGGGAAGATATGGGTTAAAGAGTTAAATAAATAAATAACATAATTATATTTAAATTATTAATTTTTAACATTGTGTTCAGTAGTGTTAACATGTAAATTGATTTGATTTTTACGAAATCTCATAGATGGCGCTGTTTCAAATTTGTATACTAATAAATTCATTAAACTGATTCTCTGCCCAAATTACGTAAATGACATAGTTTTTATTGTGTAAAGCTAGATAATAGCATGGCTTACTCGAAACCAACATTTAAACATGAGTCTTTAGATTGTACGCTGTCGTAATACACGTAATACGTAAGAAAAAAAAAGGTTCACAGCTCCTCCCCCGGAGGTGATAGCATGATAATATGTTTAAAAAAGCCTCACCCGACCTGTTAGTAATATTCATGCAAAATTTGAAGTCAATCTATGCAGTACTTTTCGAGATTAGCCTGGACAAACATACAGACAAACAGACAAACAGACAAACAGACAAACAGACAAAAATTCTAAAAACTATGTTTTTGGCTTCTATATCGATTATAGATCATGGATTATGTATTCTTTTAAAAAAATATTCAATGTACAGTTTTGACTTTCCTACGATTTTATTATATGTATAGATTTCTACTACTACTTAAAGGTAGAGTACCTTACTAAATGTAAGTTTATGAAAATATATTTCTAATAGGTACTATTTTTCAGCAACGGAACCTGAGTGACAACGGTGGAGGTGCGATTTTCAACAAATCCCTCGTCGGTATCCTCTCTGCCGGTGGAACAAGTGGCAAGGGACCTTATTCCGCTATCCTTACAAATATTTCTTACTTTAATAAGTAAGTTAATGTAAAGGAGTCCTGCTGGCATTGATTAAATGTTTTCATAGCATTTTTTTCCAAATAAATAAAACTTTTAATTATTTGAACATCAAACTTTACAACATTCTATGTATAGATGGATATAGAGCTGGCTCTATGTTCCTTATTAAAAAACTTATCTCATCTTTAACAATTAATGTAATACATGAAATAAAACTTTGTCACAAATGGTCTATGTTTATACAGGTTAAGCGGGACGTAATTATCAACAATGACGTACGTAGGTACCTACCTTATCTAAAATATTGAGTTCGAGAAGCCAAAGTGTAAATATTAACTCATCTTGCTTACCATTTATGTAATAATAATTCTATTAGATGAGACAGGTCACATCTTTCAAGTCATGTGATTTTGTTAAAGTAAACTTTGATAATTTTTGCCATTGTTTATGTTTGGCGTAGACCGTACGTAGGTACCTACTGCATGTTGGCGCAATGCGGGGTGTTGGTTTTTAGTATCCACACGACAGAAATCGCCTGATTTAATATAACAAATACTTACAGTTCTATTCATTCATCTTTCTAATTACTGAGCCTACATTAAATCATATCAATAAATACAAATACGGAGACTCTCTGAAACTAAATTTCAAATTTACATCTTATAAATAAATTCGAGGATAATTTTGTAATTCTAATAAAACAGAAATTATAATAAAACTACATTTTGTATTGTTTCAGGTGGATTAAACTAAACACGAAGTATTTTTTGAACAAGTACTGCTCCATGCATAATTCCGGTGACTATTACCATATAGACTCTGTAGAATTCCCAGAAGCTTGATCCGTAGATACATGTTTCTACAAAGTGTGAAACTGCGCGCTGAAGAATGTAGAATGTGGATATGTTTATTTGTTACGAATATAAAAATTCATTTCAACCAATCTTACATTTGCAGTCGTTTACGGAATGACAAGTCAATAACTGCGTTAAAAACAACCGACTTCAAACTTGCACTTGCAACATTTACAAATACAGACAAAAATGCTCATAAAATAAAAACTACTGGGCCTATCCGAATAAAATTTTTATGGGACCAATTCGACACCATCCCGCATCGAACAAAAAAAGAATCACGTAAATCGGTCCAGAAACCACGGAGTAATCGGTGTACATACATAAAAAAAAAAAAAAAAAAAAAAACATACCGGCCGAATTGATAACCTCCTCTTTTTTTTGAAGTCGGTTAAAAAATAGTATTCAACTTTTCATTTGATTTGAATTAGCTCCTAGACTAGAAAACTTGTACATATATTTAAAGGCTGGGGCGATTACTGAAAACGATGTGCTTTGTCAGTGTAGTCTCTCGCCATTGAAAAGTTTAGAGACACATGGATCTAAAACAGGGAGACAGGGGCAATAAAAACAATATTAAATTCAAATACTTTTTACAATTTTTGTACCGCCTTGTTATCCAGGAATTAAAAGCAATAACAATAATTAAAAACATATGTATTTAATATTGCTAATTTTTGTTATCTTTGTTTTGCATTTATTTATGAATCATCGTGAAACTTGGTTGTTGTTTTGTACATGTACTAGTTACAATAATTATATACAAATTTTTCCACATTCTTTCGTATCCAATTACGAAAATACCAGACGTTTGAGTATAAACTTGGTTTTCCTTTTTTCGCGCACCCATCTCCGTGTGACACAATACCAATTACCATGCTAAAATAAAGGAAGAAAACACTTATTTCAATTTCTAGTCTTCTCATTACTTTTCAATTCCTTTTAAATATATTTTAACAAAAACTCCAATTGGATTACAATGAGATATTTTAGACATCTCTTTCCTTTAATGAAATTTAAATAAAACCTAATGCCTACTCGATAATAAACTTTCTTCTTAAAATCAACTGCCTTATAACCAACTTTTCAAGTGGGTAAATTACTCTGAAATTAATTTGTAAAGTAGACGAAGCCGTAACTCATCGCTATTTGAATTTCTATTCGTTTTTAGGGTTCCGTAGCCAAAATGGCAAAAACGGAACCCTTATAGTTTCGTCATGTCCGTCTGTCCGTCTGTCCGTCTGTCCGTCTGTCACAGCCGATTTACTCGGAAACTATAAGTACTACAGTGATGAAATTTGATGGGAATATGTGTTGTATGAACCGCTACAAAAATATGACACTAAATAGTAAAAAAAAGAATTGGGGGTGGGGCCCCCCATACATGTAACTGAGGGATGAAATTTTTTTTTTCGATGTACATACCCGTGTGGGGTATCAATGGAAAGGTCTTTTAAAATGATATAAAGTTTTCTAAAAAACATTTTTCTTAAAGTGAACGGTTTTTGAGATATCAGCTCTCAAAGTCGTAAAAAGTATGTCCCCCCCCCTCTATTTTTATAACTACGGGGTATAAAATTCTAAAAAAAATAGAGGTGATGCATGCTAATTAACTCTTTCAACGATTTTTGGTTTGATCAAAGTATCTCTTATAGTTTTTGAGATAGGTTGATTTAACTGTAATTTATTATATTTGCTGCTACGGAACCCTTTGTGCGCGAGCCCGACTCGCACTTGGCCGGTTTTATTATTTGTGTATAAGTTAAAATTCGTCCTATTATTATCACTTTTATTTATTTTTTCTGTGACGACATACATGCATATGGTAACATAAGTAAATATTTCATTCATATAACAAGGTATTCTGAATTTTATATAATAATAATATGTGCGGGATACTATACCTATATTTCCATGAAAATGTATAAAATATTGCCATTATTTGTTATTTATAGAAATATTGTGTTCCAGAGAGATCTTCGATCGCCGCCTTACAAAAAGCTCGCGTCCCTTTAGCTTACATTTAAGGTTTATTAACACGGGTGTAAACTATTTATCCATTATGGAAAGTTGAATGTACCTGTGCCACATCACGCCGCCGCCTGAGTCCCCCTTGCAGGTGTCTCGATCCCCATCTCCGTATAAACAAAACATGTCTGCACTGAACTTCATTCTATGCATCTTTTCACACTCCTCCTTAGGCACGTAGCGGAGCTCTGTCTGCATTAGCCCTAACTGAGACAGCGGTCCGCCGTACTACATATAATGTACAGAATTATATTTCAGTGATATAGTAAATTAATAATATTAGAAATTGCACTAGTAATATATACCTTAATCATGCCCCATCCGGTAGCGACAAAATGCGTTTCGCTAGCATTCATCCACTTTTTTGTATTTACTAATATTGCTTTTTCCGATCTTTTGCCAAATCTGATTGGTTTCTGGACAAATATCAAAGCAATATCACAAGCGAAGGGAATAGGGACGTTGTAGTCCTCATGAATAAGGATACGTGACACATCGTAGGATTCAGCTTGGTGGTCATACATGTACCTGGAACCTCAAAAATATTTCGTATATTAAGAAAAAGAGTAAGAGTAAATAGTAATTAGTAAGGAGTATTAAAGCCTTGTTTAAATTTTAACATAATTACTTTTTCTTTTTCGTGTCTTAGTCTAAAAAATTCAATTAAAAAGATAGAAATAGGTTTTAGTTTTAGATAAATAGTCATAAAATCTTTCAAGTGTTTCTGCATTCATTTCTCTCTCAATATACTAACTTTAACCTCTGTTTTTCAATATTGTTCCTAACTTTTTTTTCTTTGTTGAGTTTCTAGATAATGTTTTCAGAGTAAAAAGCTTATCACGCGTCACGCAACGTAGGTAGGTACATGTTTGTTTAGACACGGGAATAATTCGTTGCAATTTTTGCTTACGCAACTTTATTTATGTAAATTGAGCAAATATGACCAAATTATAAAATTTTCAATAAATAATTAATTTTAAAACTCACCAACGGCTACCAACATATCACTGGTATCTCTGTTATGATCAAAGCAATGTGCAGCTGTAAGTACAGTCCAGCTATTTAAAATCGTGCCGGAACAAAGAGCTCCTTGATTAAACAACTTTATAGTAAAAGGAAAGCTTTCAATTTTAACTGGTTCACCTCCTACTATTCGGCCTTCTAGATTCTCAGAAACTCCAATTTTAGCATGTATCGCGAACAGAAAAACAATATGAAAAACCATTATTAGAAATGAAAACAGGCTTCAGCATAATTAAAAATTAATGAATGATATCACGTTCACAAAATAGCCATAAATTTTAAATTGCGGATTTATTGCCCAAATCGTAATTTATAGCCAAAACACATACGAACGGCGTACCAATACAGAATTAATGTTTTTTTATAGTAGAATCCGTCGTAAAATAGTTACTGGTAATTGTATAAACCGCCGTAAAATAGTAACTGGTAACAGAAACAAGAGTCCGGTTTATTTAATATCTTTTTATGGAACGTCTTTTTTGTTTAAAATTACAGTTTTGTTCTTAATAATGAAACTTGTACTTATTAATATTTTAAGTATTCGGTGGCTTAAATAAAACTTTTATTTAAGAAAGCTATATTTCGGTGTTTTCCTTTTACATAAAATAATTCAAATGACATGCTACCTACACGATTCGATTTCAGGACCTCAGGACTTAATGAATGCAATGTACGAACATTAGAATTCATTTCACCGTACATAATGTTTTGTCTCGCTCATGCGTACAGAATGAGCCACAGCGATCTGGCGATAGCAAGATGCGAAGTAGGATAGCGTTTACGGGATTTGTGTAACTCTGGCCGCCCGCCTTGGCGCAGTCTGTGCTCAGTCGCCCATCGGTGGTCGCCGACAGCGCCGCGCGCGGCAAACTCGCACACCACTCATAACCTTAATAACTAGGTTATATGTTCCAATAATAAATAAATAATATTCGTGAACATATTAAATTAAAGTTTCCTAATACATAGCAATAGAAGATTCCTATTCAAGTGTGCTTATATTTTATAACGATTTTCAACAATACGTACATCAATAAACATTGTCAAAACAATGATATTGATTTACGATTCAAATTATTTATTTATTGATTACTGTTATCATTACTCAAACAACTGTTAAAAGGTAAGCTAAAGGAAAATTGTTAAAATTATTAAAATGCATGTCAAAAGTAACACCTGTTTGAGTCGTCATGTTTACGATTATTTCAGTCTATGATATTTTTAATTCAATAAAACGCAATGTTTGAATAACATGTCAGTCGTGCATTCAAGAAATAAATATTATGGTCCAACACAGGGGTTTTTATGATAAAAAATATATGAATATATATGAATTATTAAGGATTTTAAGAATGAAAGCAAACTACAACTTTTTTGTATTAGTTATATTCTAAAAGTTTTGAATGAAATTGAAATGAATAAGAACTATAACAAATAATTAAATATATATTGAATATTCATAACAATTTATGTACTGTATTTTGCGTCACACTTTATTTAATTAAATTATGATCTGTATGACTATGAACTGTATGTAAGCTTTATAGAAAAAAGTAAAAAATGAATATGTCACGATAATAAAATATCTCCGAGAAAATAATGTGCTTCATATTTTAGTTACACAGCAACGTGATAGTGTCATAGTACACGTGCGGGTGGGTGGTTCTTCCTCATAGTAGGTTTTATATAAAATATAAAATTAATATAGTTTTTATAAACTAAAAAACACGCTTATAGTAGAGCCATTTTAATAGGCAACATTTGACAGTTCAACAAAATTCAACAATGTAACCTAGTAACGACGACATAGAATAACATGATATTTCGTTTTGTTAGAACTGCACATTTGCTTAACTTTTTTCAATTACGATTACATATTTATAATAATAATGACCGATACAAGTAATTTTAAGATTTTATTTTACTGATAAACCATTCTAAACATAATAAACAATTTCTGAATTAAAGAACTGACGTCGCTACAATTTTGTGTCAGTAAACTTTTTTTCTTTTTAAATTCCAGAGACGTTACTCTAAAAATCGAAATCTGACATCTAGAATCGAATGCATTGATTACTTGTGAATAAAAATCATCATAAATTAATAAATGTGTTTCAAATTCGATTGACAAATGTTTCAAGTCCGTATCGATTAATTCACTTTAATCGATGTTTTTAAGCAGGTTACCTCTCTTCGAAGATAAAACTGATAGACGTCAAATGTTGCCTATTAAATTGGCTCGACAATAGTATTGTCACCGATACTTGATAAGTGTACAAATTTAAATTTAGTAATGTAATAAAGTGTACAAGTTTTATGTGGGTCAAAATCGAGCCTGCGTGTTGATAAAAAAAACTACAACTGGGAATTTCAATGAATGAATACAGCTAGATTTTAATATTTTTGTTCTACATTGATGAACGTCTGCTTTTCAATCATTTTGTATAAAATAACCTTAGAGTCCCATTATTTTGAAAATTGTTTGTCTCGAGTCGTGTACATAATTAATTATAATATTTATAAAGACTTACTATTCTTTGTATGCAAATGTTTACCTATAGTTTATACATAAATTACTAATATAAATAAATCTAAGTACTCACCATCTGCAGGTAAATTTGTGGTAAACGGTATAAAGTACTAAGTACACCAATTGTATTGTTACAAATCGATTGTAAATAATCAGAGCGACCTAGGCAATGTGGCGAGATGGGCAATCACCCGCTCATAATCCAGTTTACTGAGGGTTGTAGCGCTGCGGGATTATCACAATCTTGACAATCATTTCTCACCTATTAAACACACCTAAACCATTAATGTATAGCCATCATACTAATATTATAAATGCGAAAATTTGTGAGTATGTATGTGTGGATGTTTGTTACTCTTTCACGCAAATACTACTGAACCGATTTCAATGAAATTTGGCGTACATATAGAGGGTAACTTAGATTAACACATATGATAGGTTATCCCGGAAATCCAACAGGAACGGGAACTAAGCGGGTTTTTCTTTGAAACGCGGATGAAAGTTTTAAATAATAATGTAATTACTTATGTCGTAGTTCAATGTACGCCAATCATGAAAGTGATTACTTTATATCGTATTTCAATACGCAATCATAAATCAAACAAATTGATCATGTTGACAATTTTCGTTAAACATTCCGTTCAAGTACCAATAAATAACGTAATGGCTGAATTGTATGTGTACTTAGAAGGTACTTAGATTATTACGTTGAAACTTGAAAGCATTCAAAAGCAAAGCATATAATATAATATTCCTACATAACTAAAATACAGACACGCAAAAAAAATTGTAAATTGGCAGTTGGTTAAGTTTAAAATAAATCCATTTCATATGAAAACAGAAAATAGCAGCAACAAAACTGAAAACACACCACATCTATAAAAAGTTCAACGCAACATGCAACGAGTTTGCTCAGAAAAACAACCCTAAAACAACCCTATGAAATAGAGTTGTTTTATTCGCTTACCCGTCATATAAATTCCGCGCGAACTGTACTCACTGAACATTGAGTGCGGATTAAGGCTTCTCGTGTTAAAAGCTATTTTGCTTGTCGATAGAAATACCTTTTATACAAAGCGTAGTTTTAACGTACCTATATAACTAAACGAAATTGCTACTATTATAATAGATGTAATATTTGCTTATAATAAAGGCATTCGATTTAAGATAAACGATTTAAATTGAAAGTATTGAAGAAAATTACAAATAATTCATAGGTGGATTTCGATGGGCTGCGTATTATAGTATATGACATCATTCATTCATTCCCATGATTCGTAAGAATGAAATAATATACTACGTCCTTGTATAGCAAATAATTGATAATAAAGTAATTCAAAAGGTACAGGAAATAAGTATGTTTTTGCTGTATTATCTGTCTAAAAACATGTGCTGTCGTATTTAAATTAAATTAATATAGTACAAAAACGTACCTATCACTATTGCACGCCTCATAAGCGAAGCGTTGAGGTGGGTACTACTGTCACTTCGCGCAAAACATCTGATTTTTCAAACTTAAAATGTCTTTATGTATCATACATTGCACTTGTAAGATACATACACACACATATTAAGAAAAAAACACTATTTTTAACGTTCATGATATTTTTGATGTCATTTTTGTTATTTAAACTAGTTAAAAAACAGTTTAAAAAAGTTCTGTCTTGGACGTCCGTGTGTCTGTATGTGCGGATCCTTTTTCTTGTTAACACGATAGCGACCGAAATACTTTACTAATCGAGTCGTTTTTTTTCTCTTACGCTTGAGTATGCTCAGGAATAGAACCCTTTCATTTTTCAGGGTCTGATTCGATGTGGTTTAATTGTTATTAAATAAACAAAAATAATAATTAATAAATATATTTTATTAAAAAAAAATTATGAGGCGTGCACTTTTGGATTTTCCAAATTATTTTTAGTTCTACAAACCAATTTTTGAATTAATTACTTACAATTTTAATTATGTTGGAAAATACAGTTCAATTTATGTAATGTTATTGGAGAAAATAAAAAATCACTTCCATATTTTTTATGGAATTATTGTTGTCGTATGAAACGATTGCGGTTGCGAGGTACGTTTTTCAACTTTGCATTTAACTTACTTACTTGAATCTTATTATGACACACCCCGGACACTCCATACAAAATTATCATTTTGACAGTCACACTGTAGAGACTGCAAATGTGTGTGTTGACGCTTTAAGGTTGGCACATTTGTGACTAGCGTAAAAAAAATTCGCGTTTTAAAATGAAATACATCCATAAACAGCACAATATCTAACCCTTAATTTTCTTAATCTATCTAACCAGTTGTCAATCTTCGTTGCGTATCGTCCTTGCAGAAAAAATATATGGCCCATTTTAATCACGATCGCGCGGGGTGAGGTAAGTTTAATTTTGGCGGGCGGGGAGGCGGAGAGTGTCCGTTCTGTAGCTACTATTATGTATTCTGTGCTTATGATTTAAATACTACTTTATATTAATACTTGTCATTCATGACTATAATATTATCATTTATGTTATATAACATCCAAGCCTTGCTTGTGTGACATTTCTTTGAAAGTATCCATAATAATCAGTTAGCAAATAACTATAATAAGGAATAGTTTGCTGGTTATTTGATAAGGGGGAATACCGTATATACCTAAATTACCTAAAATAATAAAAAAATTTACTATTTTATTATTTTGTTCAATGATACAGATTATCATAAGATCTATTATCCGTGATCTATAGGTACTCGGAAAATTCAATCAGCAACGTGATCTATATAAGGTAAAGTAGGTAATAATAAAAAATTGTCGACATGTGAACAATGTTTAGATTGACGATAAGATATGTCAACATCAAAATCGATTGTGCGTTTTTTCCTATTAGGTATTTTGTAACTAATCCCAAAGTGAGCGCCACGTGGGAACCACCATATGTTTATTTGATAAAAAGAGATAAGCACCACATTAATAACAACCATTTAATATTCAGCCTATAGGTACTGTCGTATATAATAATAATACAAAGCGGCTTACCATCAGAGGCCAGAGCTTACCTTTGTAATTTTTATTCTTCTTTAAATCGATCCAAAATCGATAGTATTAAATATTTTGAAAAACCATTTATTATGTAACTACATCATTGTAATATCTATACGTCCGACAGCAGTCAGGTCGAATCGGGGTAAAAAATAAGAAAAGTATACCAAAAATAATAAAAAATAGAATATATCAGAAGTTTTCAATCAGTTTCCTGTTGATTTTCTTTATATTATACTTGTGATATAAACAAGTTATCGATATTATCACTGGATTGATGAGAATTATTTATGAGCACTGTATTCAATTATTATTGACCTTTTATGGTCTAAATACCCTACAACCTTGCACACACGATGAATACCAACTATCTAGCTACTTGTAATATTCTTGATCAAGCACTAGGCTACCTAGCTTATACAGGTAGGTACTTATTATTATGAACATTGAACAGACGTTTTCCTATGCTCTTATATATATCAGCATCAAAAGTAAATATATATTACGAATTTGGATCCGATATATAGGATGTCACACAAACAGGACAATAAATTTTAGTATTTTTGTCAAATAATAACTCTCTCTACTCCCCATAACCCGTTGGTCCACTACTTACAGGATACCCTGTATATCGATATAGTTTTGTAACAAAAACATTAACGTAAAATGTTATTAATGATTTATTTACCTAATTGGTTAAGGTTGCTGATTAAAGATACCTATTTATGAATGTGAGATTATCGTCTTTAATTTTAAACATATACAATATAATTATTTTAAAATTGTTAATAGAAAACTGCATAGCTATTAAAGTTTGAAAATGATATTATCATTCAATTTTATTTAAATGAAAAACTAATCGCTATCGCTGGACTTATCTAAAAGTATGCCATGTCCTTAATACAAAGCGGTACAATCATAACCCTGCGTGACTCATCTCTGTTAAATCTTCAATGTTTATTGTATAATTGTAATTAATTAATATGCATGCTTGTCGCCTTTAATTATTTTCCTAATTATAAAAAAAAATTGTCAGGATAATTAATTCACCTTCATAGTCGTATATGAGCCATAGGGCCAAGGGCAAGGAACAAATTTTAGAACTCGGTCAAGATACCAGCGATGACTGACAATATGACCTCCATTTACTTGAGAATTTACAGCACAATTTAATACCTATTTATTTTCTCGATATTACATGTATGGTATCTAAAGGTCAACGAATTGGGGTCGAATAATATCTCAAAAAGAATGTTGTTGTAATAATGTTATGAGGAATACCTAATTTTTCCATAATCAATTGTTATTAACAAACGTCCCGTAAAACAATCTTTGAACACAAACAAAGTTTTAATTATGATTGGCTACTTTCAGTAATTAAGTAGCTGTTTATCTAGTAACCCCGTTTTGTTAATAGTCTATTTGCGTTGCAGCTCATTAATAGATGTAAAGAATGTTTAAATAGAATTTAAAAGCGACAAGCAAACTATTTAAACACGATAGAGCAAAATACTACATGAGGTGGAGAATAAAGAATAAGATTGTTATATCATCTATAATAATTATTATAAAAGAAAGTCGTGTTAGTTACTTCACTTATAACTCAAGAACTGCTGAACCGATTTAGCTGAAAATTGGGAGGGAGGTAGTTTAGAGCAGGAGAAGGATATATGATACCAAATATGTACCACGGGCGAAGCCGGGACGGACCACTAGTATTTTAATATACTTAAATAAATCGTTTGTATGTGGATTGTGGACTACTCAATGTATTATTTTCTCGGTCCATGGCGTAAAAAATATAATTACTTATTTGTTATTATTAAGAAAAAAAATCGATTTGGAGTAAAGTTATTTTGGTAAATTCATAATTAACAGTTCATTTTGTATATTTAACATAAAACAGGAATATTAAGTACAACAACTTTAATAACTTGGCACATTTATTTGCGTAACGAGTTTCAGACTATATTAACATTGAAATATCTATGTATTAATATTTAGTTAGTCGTGTATAAACCTATAGTTTGTATATAGGTATAGAGCGAACATCTAAAAAGCTGTATTAAAATCTTTTAGGCCGATGATTTCATTACCTTGTCAAGCTTTTACAATATTTTCGCTTAAAACCATAAATAATTATTTAACCATTGTTTTTTTATTTTTATTTGTAAGAAAACTTTCAATAAAAGTAGCTAGTATTAAATATATAAACTGAATTTGGAGCAACCTTCACATTTCACATTAACATCGATAATATGAAAATTGATTACGAGTTACGACACACGGACGAAACGGTCATATCAAAAGACGAAGAGATACATTGATAAACCTTGCTCTGGAGGCGTGAACAATCCAGATAAGAAGGAATGCGCAGTTTTAAAATCAATTTTTAAGTTTACATCGAGCATGTACGAGCTATTACATAATTAGTTAATAATAAGCTTGGGATTAAGGATAATTTGAGCCCTGGAGGATATAAAAATAAATAAATAAACAAAATGTGCGTTAACAAGTGTATCTTATTACATATTACAATAATACGTAATGACACTCAAGAGCGATTACCACATCGCCCTTTGACTTTTTAATTGTTATCACCGGCAAACGTCCGTTCGTTTGTCCGCGAAAATAAATACAAAGAGCTAGGCAGGAAACCGTCTATATGTTCATACATAACTTTACCAAAAAGGGGATAACAGGCGCATAATTATTAGATAATAGTATAAACTTTAACCACAATATAACTATGTATAGCATAACATGTTTTTATATAGATTACAATATTTCTTAACAAGACATTTCATGTAAGATTTTAAGAAGCGATTAAATTAGTTTCAATACTTGCATTTATTTTTCGGTTTGTAGGTATATAAACAGTTAATCCAAACACATAAACAAGTATGATATACAGTATACTACCCAACCCACATTTTGTTTTATTTCTTTCCTATACTGGAAAGGTTGCCTGGTAGAGACCGCTACCTAGCGATAAGGCCGCAATTTTCTTTATTTTCAATGTATTGTCTATTGCTTTTCGTATCTATTTCTATAGCAATAAAGGATTTTCATTTCATTTCATATACACTACTTTGTAACTACAAATATTTAAAGAGGAAGTCCAAATCAATAAACAGATGGAAAGTAAGTTACCTATTAATTTATTTAAATCCTACATAAAAATCTATTTCTTTTATGATTCCGTCATAAAGAGGTAGTCAATTTTTTATTTATAATCATTTTTGATCATATTTAAGCAAAGTCCCTGAGAATTTGAGAAAAATATGTTTTTAACTCAAAGCTAAGTGGATAACCTGGTGAACTTCGTAATATTGGTTTGAGTGCGAATAAATGAAAAAAAGTAAATCGGTCAGTGAGCCATCAATATTTTCGATCCTAACACAATTATTTGTCCCAATATTTATATGTATATACTCAATGCATATAATTTTTAATTACAATGAAAAATAAACAAACCAGTTCTAAATTTACCCCCTCAAACATTTTCGGTCTTACTAATAAAATGTTACCCATTCGTTATTCAATGGATTAGTTATTGCAATAACCTGTCTTGTTTTTATAATTGACGTTTCATGTGAGCAAGAGCAGGACACAGCTATGGTAGAAAATGGTTGAAATTTATCCATTGTTTAACTTTTTATTACCTAGTAAGGCCGTTTGTGTAAAATAACACAAGATGTTTGTTGGGGAAACTGGAAAACTGGGAAAATAACGGTCGAACAAAATTATAATAAATTGAACGTTTTACCTTATACCTATAACTATACAAAGATACTATTGTTTCAATTTTATTTTACTTTAAAACATGATTTTTATTATTTTTGCACAACTCTAGGATAAACCATTTCATAATTATTATAAGTTATCATGCTTATAGACTATTATATCAATTATTATTCTACTAAATCACTCATTTAACATGAAATGTAATACATAATAATTATGTAAACAATATTATCTCATCAAAATTTAAAATAATATGATTATATAGAATTCATCCTAATAGTAGGGGAGGCCAGGATGCTAAATGTGGATTTACTCGAGCGTCACGGGAACCTATTAGAATTGGTAGATTAGACCATAGCGAGAAAAAAAGGTCCTATAATGTTTTCACTTTTAGCGGTGGGGAAGGGTTTTTAGATTTTTTTTAATTTAAAAAAGAAAAAAATTGGCTTGGAAATACTCAAGCGCGTTAGATATTGATATTTTGCATGCTCCAGGACGTCACTGAAAAAAAGTATACGTTAATCTGACGATTTAAGTGGCGATTTAATCGCTATGAAGAAAGGGTAAAAAATTAAAGTAATATTATTCGAGCGCGTCAGATTAATATATGGGGGGGTTAATTACAATATAAGAAGTCCCCATTTCGCTAATCTGACGATTCGAGCTCAACCTTAGGGAATTATGGATTATTCAAATTTTCCAGCGGGGCCCCTGAGCGCACCCACCAACCATAACTGCTCATATTGACTAGAGGTACTAATGAATAGCTAAGGTACCGTCCCTTATAGTAATCTGACGCGCTCGAGTAAATCCCAAAATCCCCTCTTGGGCTCCCCTACTATAATATTTACATTTTATACGCAGAGCAATTATAGATAAACAAATGAAAAACTGAAGTTAAAATTATTTAACATCAATTACTCGCAGTGATTATGAGATATACGCGATAACTCGCGTAATTAGATTTTTTTATTTAGAAAACATTTTTTAACTTAAAAATAATAGTACCTAGATACCAAAAACACATAGTATGTCAGGAACCCGTCCGATTAGGGCCCTTCTGGCCTCCTCCACTCAAGCGACAGCTCAAGCCGAGGTTCGTGGTCCCCGTCAAGGGGGGACGCCCTTGTGCATGTCGCTACCAGGGTGAACCTTCAGTTCACCCCCGCGTCCGCGTTAAAATGTAGAAGTTCTTCTGGCTAACATTGAGAGACACCACACAAAAAAAAAAAAAAAAAAAATGTCAGGAACAATTTACATATCAACAAAACCCAAAAACATTACCATAGTACGTTACTTATCGCCAACGTTAATTAAACAGTAATTGGTTGGGCTCTTGAACTTCACCCCTCATGTAAAACAAAGCTGATTTTCACAATTCTTCATTCATTTTTCTCGCATCAGTTTGTTTCCTCGGTTATCTTGTATTTAGCTGACTCGTTTAGTGATAGAGTGACCGCGCGCGAGTGAGTACGCCATTCGCGGCATCAATACACTCGATATAAATACGCTGTGTGCTATATTGTTCTGATAAAACTGATACAAAGGTAAGAATAAAGTAATGTTATATACGGATCATGTAGGTTACAAAAACAAACCCATTCTCGATATTTAAATTGCAAGTAATATATATAAAAAGATATTGTTTATTGTATTGCGAATTCAGAATTTTAGCGTAGCTTAAATGTAGTTTTAATTATTATATACCTACCTATACTATATGTAAATATCGTATAATAAGTTTATATTGTTTACGTGGTTAATTTTATGCGTTTATCTTGAATTATAGGTATAAAATGCACGCTTTGAATATTATGATATCAATATTCACATAATTAAAATGAACATATTGCATATATTTTAAACGGATTGTGAGTTAAATAATTTAATTCATAGGTCTTTTATTGTATTGGCGTATATTATTATCGACAAAGTGCAAGTGATAATAGCATTGTTTCAGTGTTATTCGTTCATGTTTTTTACTCTCGCTGAGTCACTGGCCGCTTTATTATTTGAGGGCGTCCCGGTATTGATACTATCATTTATAAAGCACGTGGACATCTTATTTTAAGTCTTGCTACACTTCCCGGATCACAGCTGATTACAAAGATCCGAAATCTCGAGTAATCTATTTCGATCCGACACACCGTGATCACTTTGTTTTGTTACAATTAAATTGAACACATCATTATTAGTGAAACAACGCGTTAATCTTGCTTTTAACGTTTGAACGTTTGAAACAAGCTTAATGTGCATTCTTGGAAACTTAAAATACAATAACAATTTTGGAATGTTGTTTAGTTTACAATTTTATATATTTGTAAACAAAGATACCTATATTGCATCGTGTAATTATCAATTTCAGATTTTTTTAACATATTCATGGTTTATGCTTAGAGCATGTGCAGAATCGAAAGATTCAGCAGCTACACATTAAAATATATCCACTAACGTCTTTTTGGATGAACGCCATCCGTAATTGCCCCAATACATATTATTTAATTCTATAGTTATAAATACTTACAACACACAAAGAAAATCGTAAAATACATCTTAAATACCTATAAATCGAACCTAAGCCCTCACACAACGAAGTACAGTCCTGTCCACTATATAAATTAGGTCATGATAACAAAATTCCTAGTATTTACAGTGCGTGTGTAGGTGTTTGACGAAGTTAATCCTGTCAATATTACCGGTAAAGAAGGATATGAAATTAGAGCAAATTAACAAGACCTAACTAGTTAGAACTCTGGAAAACTGACGAGCAGTAGACATAATCTTATATATACGCTGTTATCAGTAGGTGGCATTATAAACGCCGAATTGATGCTGCAACAAGAAGGTCAGGTGGTTTTACCAAAATTTTACAATGCCAATTCTTAAAATCGCTGACAAGTTCGTAAATTAACACATACCAAAAGCTCATCAGTGAATAAACTGAAACAATACATTGCATAAACAAAATACATAACTTTTTTAATTTGACAATAATAATGTAAATTCTATTTTAATTAAAATTAAAACATCCTACTATAATATTATAAATGCGAAAGTTTGTGAGGATGTGTGTGTTTGTTACTCTTTCACGCAAATACTACTGAACAGATTCCAATTTACAATGAAATTTAGCACACATATAGAGGGTAATTGATAGGATAGGTTTTATTCCGGAAATCCCACGGGAACGGGAACTATGCTAAACTAGTTCACTATAAACGATAAATATGAAAAGCTTGAAAGCTTTAAAAATAAAGCTATGAAATTAAATTAACTATACAGTGAAATTACTCGCTGCAATAAATATGTGATAAGATGAGTGAGCATCTTATTTTCTTCTTCTAACTCTAGAGTCTAGAGTCTAGAATCTAGATGTTAGTGCAATTCTAGCAATAAATTTAGTTTTCGAGAGTTATCGCTGAATCTTTACATAGAGTTAAGAAAAAACTGCATATAGATATCGCTCCAATGAATGTAATTATTCTTTTGGGACAACATTAAAAAAATAAACTAGATTTTCGATAGATAGCATAAAACAAGATATTGGTATCAAATGCATTTTGCCGCAGTATTTGTTCCGCTCTAACTGGGCACAGTAAATATTGACTTGTGTTTAGATACTTGATCTGTTTCGGAAATAATATTGTTATCAACCGCATTTATATATCTACCTACCTACATTTAGCGCCATCCTATTATGAAGTTGTTATTGTCTATTCAGCTAAAACATATTTCTAAGAACATAATTAGGTACCTATATTTATTTCAATTAATAAGAATAACAATCGGTTGTAAATCTTTAAAATCATTAATTTTGAAATAGTATATGTACCTAGTATATACGTATATGTATATACAGTACTACAGCCACAGTACAGCATTACTTTATACATAAATACTTACAATTTGTAATGTTTGTTTAAATGTTTTATAATCGTAATTCCTAAGAGTAGATAGTTATATCTATTTAATTATATAAATATATAATCAATATACATATATAAATAATTCATCTTCCAAATAATAAAATAACGCATTCAAAGTAATTAAGGTTATATATTTTGTCGAGTACGTATATCTACAAAAACGACTTTTTAAAGTATGTACTCAAAACGTTATCTTTAAAAAAATTCATAATACGTCGTAGGTAGGTACCTACTGCGCTTATATGTATTTCAATTCAAAGCTGGTTCATAAAGCGCTCTACCAAAATACTGCTGTATTCCATTTATTACTCTAACAACTTACATGCTACTAAAACGTTCTCTTTCATGAGGTAAATGTGAAATTTTCTTTTATAATAATTGATACATATTACTACGTACTGAAACTTTTTTTAATAATATAATGATTGCTTATTTAAATAGCATGTTAGACATAAGCTATGCACCTATTTAACATTATTTATATTGAAGGTAAAAATGCTTAATACTTCAAATACTTGTTAAGTCATAATATCTTATCACATATTTATTGCAGCGTGTGATTTTTATAATACTAATAGATATGTAAAACATTTGTAAATCGATAAATCAAATTAATCGTAACAATTAAGTAATCTCATATTACAAGCATTTATCGTGTGTACAAAGGTGTTTTATAATCACGCTCATCTTAAAATAAAAATAATCATTTCGTCATATCATGATTGACCCATCCCGAAACTTGCACAAAGAAGTGTGATAAAATTCCTGATATCCATATCGATTTTATGTTAAAATGCTACCTATAATCTCTGTTAGTGACAATACCTTGTGATAATATTCAAGTACCTGGTGACCTTACACATTTCATATATTTTATGTTTCATTAATTTTATGTATTTATAGAGCATCTCTATTGAATCATAATAAAAACGATATCTACACATACTTATAGATAAAATAATTATTTGTTTCAGGCTTACCTACAAAAAACAGGAATGAAATACAAGCAATGCACTACATCAGCGTCATGAAAACGAGATAATGATAATTATTATCAGGCTCTTTAGACGCTTCGGCGCTTCCTCCTTCCTTCCAAATAGATTATAAACTGATCAAGTGACGAGTGCCTCTATTTGCACAAGATTTAGAGTAGCAAATATTCCAATAGCCGTATCTTATCAACAATATTCTCCAAATAAGTTAACAGTATTTCACTTCAACTCGAATTACGCTTCAAGGCATATCAAGGGAGAGAAATTGTAATAGTGCCAAAGATTAAATAGTTGAAAATGTCACACGGAGGAGTGAAGACTACGAAGAATGGGAATGGAGCGCAAGTGGAGTCGTCGAGAGAGGAGTCTGAGAGCCTGGCGCCGCCTCCCGACGGCGGCTGGGGGTGGATGGTCGTGTTCGCTTCCTTTATGATACATATCGTCAGTGAGTAGATATATTTATTTTAACTTTTTATCTTATTGAACTATTAATTATTAATCACTGATGATTTTTACCTTTTATATTTACCTACCTTAAATTATCATACCTACATACCTACCTATGTAGTACCTTGTATGATTTTAGAAACATTAAAACAAAATTAATTTAAAATCGAGTTATTATTTTAACAGATTAAATAATAATGGTATCATATGTGTTGGTGTACTTTATCAGTTAACCAATAATTAATTAGGTAATGATATAATCTGTAATTCTTAAAGCCTGTGTATCTCTCACGATCTCTAAACAATAAAATGTTATTGACAATAAAAAGCTAATATGTATTTTGTAATTATTCTTTCACTTGCTTTATTTGATATATACACACATCAATAATACATAGATAGCTACATCCCTGGTACTGCACTAATCCTTATCCGCCAAATTTAACTACGGATCAACAACTTTACGAACACTTCCAAAGAACACGGGACCTCATACCGCAATAAGACATTGGTATTAAATTTTAAGTAAGAACTACCGATATCGTTGGTAAATTAATGTAAATGCTGACACGTCTAATTATTTATAATTAAATTTATGAAAAAAAATTGCCAATTTTAGTCAAAATTTATAGTTTTCTAACAAGAAATAAATATTTTTTGTTGTAATATTTTTATTGAATATTTTCATATTATAATTATCATCCAAGATTCCACCTTGGTGAGTAAAATTAACATGTTTTATAAAAAAAAATCATGAAATGTTTTTAATTTTTTAAAGATCCTAAAATGAACTACAATTCTTCCATTTACAATATCATAAATTTTTCATAGATTTTTAGATATTTGTACAATGCAAAATATCCCTAGCCTTTGTTGATGTGTGTATTTTGTTATTATTCTAAGACTCGGTTTATTTGACAATATATCTTCTATATATATAAAACTCAAAGGTGACTGATATAGTGATCAATCAACGCACAGCCCAAACCACTGGATGTATCGGGCTGAAATTTGGCATGCAGGTAGATGTTAGGACGTAGGCATCCGCTAAGAAAGGATTTCCCGAAATTCTTGCGGGAACGGGGAAAAACGGGGATGCACGTACAAAGTCGTGGGCGGAAGCTAGTTTCTTATAAATTTAATTTAGCTCAATGAAAACCAGTAATAATCCAACGTATAACTAAATGCATAATGCATTGATAGACGTTGTGTTTGTGGAGTCAAATCAAAAAGTCTGTATCGAAATGTTTTCGCTACAGTGTATGTCGCAGGAATTTTTTAATTTCATACTTGCTGTAGATTTCCGTTCATAACAATGAATCATATTTTCATACTCAGCTCTTTTTTTTCACACCTATATTATTAAGTATTGGATATTATTAGGTACTCGACAAAGAAAGTTTAAAAATAAATCAATTACGAGACCTTTTGAAGAATACTTAGACCTTTTGAATTTTATTAGGGTAGTTACGATACTTGAACTTTTTATTTTTTTTCTCCAAAAAAACTCAAAAGTGCAACTTGTGACCGATACTGATAGATTGCTCTTAATTAGGTCTATAATTAGTAAAATAAACACATTCCTCCATGGAAGCCTTTAGGAGGAATCGATTTTCAAAATACTATATTAGGGTAGTTTGAGTTACTGAACTTGATCTTTTTATTTTTTTCTTCCAAAAAACTCAAAAGTGCAACTTGTGACTGGTACTGTTAGATTGCTCTTAATTAGGTCTATAATTGGTAAAATAAACACATTCCTCCATGGAAGCCTTTAGGAGGAATCGATTGTCAAAATACTATATTAGGGTAGTTTGAGTTACTGAACTTGATCTTTTTATTTTTTTCTTCCAAAAAACTCAAAAGTGCAACTTGTGACCGGTACAGATAGATTGCTCATAATTAGGTCTATCATTGATAAAAATACTAGATTCCACCATGGAGGCGTTTACGGGGAATTGAATTTTATTAGGGTAGATACGATACTTGAACTTTTTATTTTTTTTCTTCCAAAAAAACTCAAAAGTGCAACTTGTGACCGGTACCGATAGATTGCTCATAATTAGGTCTATCATTGATAAAAAAACCAGATTCCACCATGGAGGCCTTTAGGAGGTATTGAATTTTATTAGGGTAGTTACGATACATGAACTTTTTAACTAACTACCCTAATAAAATTCAATTCCCCGTAAACGCCTCCATGGTGGAATCTGGTATTTTTATCAATGATAGACCTAATTATGAGCAATCTATCTGTACCGGTCACAAGTTGCACTTTTGAGCTTTTTGGAAGAAAAAAATAAAAAGTTCATGTATCGTAACTACCCTGATAAAATTCAATTCCCCGTAAACGCCTCCGTGGTGGAATCTGGTATTTTTAGCAATGATAGACCTAATTATGAGCAATCTATCTGTACCGGTCACAAGTTGCACTTTTGAGTTTTTTGGAAGAAAAAAATAAAAAGATCAAGTTCAGTAACTCAAACTGCCCTAATATAATATTTTGACAATCGATTCCTCCTAAAGGCTTCCATGGAGGAATGTGTTTATTTTACCAATTATAGAACTAATTAAGAGCAATCTATCAGTACTGGTCACAAGTTGCACATTTGAGTTTTTTGGAAGAAAGAAATATTTTTTGATCGATTGATGTTGAAATTGTTTGAGCCAAAATCATGTTTTACTGCGTATAACTCAGAAACGGTAGGATATAGGAAAAAATGATTCAGGTACAACTTGTAGATAATTTTATGGCCTTTCAATTTTTCCTTGAAAGTTTTTCTCTAACATGTACCGTTTTTGAGATTTAAGCGAAAAATGAAAAAATGGACCCATTTCCCCCCTCCCCCCACTCCGGGGCTCCTCCTAGTGGCCCGGGGTTTTAGTATGTTTATTACCTAGGGACTCTTGACATGTTTCCGAAGAAACATCTTACGTTACTAACTCACGCACTCTAGACCCCCCTTGGAGGGACTCATTCAATGGACTACTATCCTACTAATAATTATAAACGCGAAAGTTTGTGAGGATGGATGTATGTGTATGTGTAGGTATGTATGTATGTTTGTAACATTTTCACGCAAATATTACTGAACTGATTACAATAAAATTTAGCACATACACAGAGGGTAACTTGGATTAACACATAGGATAGGATATTTTTCCCAGAAATCCCACGGGAACACGAAAAACGCGGGCGAAGCCGCGGGCGGAAAGCTAGTATTCACATAAATATTAAACAAGTGTTATAATCTCACTTAACAACTAAAAATTCGAAGTATTATAATATTTAATCAAGAATAATCTTTCGTGCGATACATATCTAAAAATGTACATATTTCTGACTAAGATTATGTTCTGATTGTCAGATTCATCGTAGACAACTTTATCATGACAAATTATCTTCTAGTCATGTGTTTACCTATTTGGATTATATTATAAAGATATAAAATTTATATAGATATATACCTTATACCATATAGGTAGGTACATTATATAAATCTTTCCACTATCAATAATGTCATACCAGTTCTTAAGGACGTAAATAATGTCTTAACCTATGATGCTGATAGTTAAAATATAAATAAGGAATGTTATTAATTTATTGTCGCATCTATTAAAATTAATAGTTATTTACACAACATATGTAATGTACATACACAGCGTGTAACTGGGATTTATAAATAATGCAATAAAGGTATATTATAATACGGTTATATTTACAACGGCAATGACTGGACTGCAGTGCGCGATAGAGCGGTTGGCACGAGGTCATTATGCATTGCTCTATAAAGACATTGAGGACTATTTATATGCGTTAATAATATATAGTACATATTTTCCGATAATAATTTGATCTTTAAACAAATGCAATAATATTCTATTAGCGGAAGATATTCATTAGTTTAGTCTTAACTATAAAGCACGCTATCCTCTAACTAAAATTTTACAGCACCTAGTAGGTAAGTACCAACTCAACACTAACAGTTAGGTTGGTACTACACGTCTCACTGGTTTGTTTGTGTATTTCAAAAACTCTATTGTCCCGCATTACTTCCTGTTTGTCTCGTCCTTCGTCCTTCTTACGCTGGATTATAATGAACATAAGACAAAAGCACTGTATGCAACTAAAGAGCACCATCACTGTGACGTAGCAACGATGTATGACAGAAATAAACTTAGCGCATATGACACGTGCTTCGGAAACAAAAGCGCTAATTTAATGACTTTTAAATAAAATACTCGAAGTATGTAGCACGTATTATTAGGTAGCTCAATACCTACTTTTAATTCATCTTTAATTTACATCATCAGAAGTAAATTTACGCTAACTAAAGAATGGTAGGTATATAATATTTTGAGTATGCAAAGTGTTAGTTAAATACACTCATGTGCAAAGTAACAGTATACTAACAGCGTGCTATGATAAGAGCTGACACTATAAGCTCGTTGATGTGCATATTTACGTTATCTTGTGTAAATAATTTATATAAAATAAATATTGCAGTACAAATGAGATAATACAATTTGGTTAGCAGGCTTCATAGATACTTAGATTTTTAAATGCATGTAAATTACACATACAAATACTCATGTGCCAACTGCCAACCATATGAAACGGTTTTGTATTGACGTATTTATACTATGATTGGCTGCATGTTAGCGAAAACACGTGTTACACACTAGATGCATAAAATTATCACACTACATTAATCTGTTTTGTATTGCGTTACAAAATAATTATAATTCATAATACAGTGTGATTATAGATAGTTATTATTATAATATATTTTACTACTTGACATGATAATAATAAAATACTACAAAATGTTTCAAAATTAACTTTAAGTAAAGAATACAATGAAAAAATACAGCATGCACCTGAAAATAACGTGATATTTGAAATATCAAACTGTATGGAATGCTACAGTTATTATGTTAGTGAACTTAGCAGATCATTTTTAGCAGATCAAAAAAAATGTGAGTTCTTATCGCGTGCAGTTGAGTTCTACAGTTCCTGATACTTTTTAGAAATAGTTCTGGCGTTTTTAGTTTTTACCTTAAAAAACGACATTTGAAAAAATGATCTGCCAACTTCCCGTAGCAGATCATTTTTAGCAGATCAAAAAAAAATGTGAGTTCTTATCGCGTGCAGTTGAGTTCTACAGTTCCTGATACTTTTTAGAAATAGTTCTGGCGTTTTTACCTTAAAAAACGACATTTGAAAAAATGATCTGCCAACTTCCCGTAGTAGATAATTTTTAGCAGATCAAAAAAAATGTAAGTTCTTATCGCGTGCAGTTGAGTTCTACAGTTCCTGATACTTTTTAGAAATAGTTCTGGCGTTTTTACCTTAAAAAACGACATTTGAAAAAATAATCTGCCAACTTCCCGTAGCAGATCATTTTTAGCAGATCAAAAAAAAATGTGAGTTCTTATCGCGTGCAGTTGAGTTCTACAGTTCCTGATACTTTTTAGAAATACTCGCGTAAAATGAAACACTAGAAAATTTATTTATGTCATATTTCATCATGCCGTAGCACCATTCCGTAGCATCATGCCGTAGCATCATGCCGTAGCATCACGCCGTAGCATCACGCCGTAGCATCATGCCGTAGCTTCATGCCGTAGCATCATGCCGTAGCATCATGCCGTAGCACCATGCCGTAGCATCGCGCCGTAGCATCATGCCGTAGCATCACGCCGTAGCATCATGCCGTAGCATCACACCGTAGCATCACACCGTAGCATCATGCCGTAGCATCACGCCGTAACACATGCCGTAGCATTACGCCGTAGCATCACGCCGTAGCATCACAGCGTAGCATCACGCCGTAGCATCACGTCGTAGCATCACGTCGTAGCATCACGTCGTAGCATTACGTCTTAGCATCACGTTAAGGCTGCAATTAGACGACGCGCGCGGTCACCGCGCGGCCGCCGCGCGGCGACCGCGCGGTGGCCGCGTACTAACTGTTCAGTTATAGCAGATTTATGTTTTATTAACTAGGACGTAAAGTTGAAATTAATTTTGAGTAACTAACTGCGCGGTGGCCGCGCGGTGGCCGCGCGGCGGCCGCGCGGCGGCCGCTCCTCGATCGCGTGGCGGCCGCGCGGCCACCGCGCAGTTAGTTAGAGCGGGAGCACACGATGCGTTGCGGCGCCGCACCGCAAAGATTTCACCGTGTCAGTGGGCACACGAGTGGTGCGGCGCCGTAACGTTGTTCTGTCGCAGCAGCGTCGTAGCAGCGTTGCATAGCGTGTCCTTCCTTGTGACACAAAACAACTGAGCGGTGCCGCTCCGACGTCGCACCGCATTCACCCCTCCCCGCCTCGTCTTGGTGGTTACAAGTCCGGTGCGGCGCCGGAGCGCATCGTGTGACATGCCACAGATATTTCTATGTAAGACAACGCAGCGACACCGCTCCGGCGCCGCACCGCCGCCGCAACGCATCGTGTGCCCCCGCTCTTACTCAAAATTAATTTCAACTTTACGTTCAACTGGATATGGTCCGGGTTCGCAGTGGCGTGGCTGACCGCGCGGTCAGACACGCTGTAACATTCCTTGTCATATAAACGCGCCCTAAGCCGGGTCCAGGTCGGGTTTTTTCAAATGTCGTTTGTTAAGGTAAAAACGCCAGAACTATTTCTAAAAAGTATCAGGAACTGTAGAACTCAACTGCACGCGATAAGAACTCACTTTTTTTTGATCTGCTAAAAATGATCTGCTACGGGAAGTTGGCAGATCATTTTTTCAAATGTCGTTTTTTAAGGTAAAAACGCCAGAACTATTTCTAAAAAGTATCAGGAACTGTAGAACTCAACTGCACGCGATAAGAACTCACATTTTTTTTTTTTGATCTGCTAAAAATGATCTGCTAAGTTCACTAACATACAGTTATTTGTATTTTAATAGTCGATGTTTGCGGTATTTTGTTTAATATTAAGCTGATTCCAATTCAGTCATTTTAGGCATTTGAAACATATGTATTTCACAGTAGATATAAATAAAATATAACTTATGTATCGACCTACTTTGGTACATATTTAAATATCATTAAAATGTATATTATACAATCTACAAATAATTCAAATTACTTATAGGCTGCAACGGCTGCAACCCAATATACAATATGACTTTTCTCTGTAAGTACGTATATTGTATGTATGAGTAAATTTGTATTTTCATACATAATATTTTAATGTGAAAAATAAATTTTCATTACTTTTCTTTACTACACACATATACTATTAAATAAATATATCAATATAAACGATCACGAGTTAAGCCAATAGAAACATTATCATATCTAGTAACAGATGTAGTCATCAATAAAACACCCCTCATTTATCTATTTTGGCACCATTATAATTATTTAGCCATCATATCAGCCATTTAATAGCATTGGTCATACATTTGTACTTATGTATGTAGTACTTAAATAGTTTCAACATTATCGATACTGAATCACGGCTTAATATTAATATTCTTATACACTTTATTCAATTACCTAAATAAAAATTGCCGACGCGATGCATTTTCCGCGCGAAGCGTCGCACTATATATGTTTTTAGGCCCGAAAAGTGACATTCTTGTTTTATTGGAAATATCCAAGGAGCTTCTCTTTTTAAATGCACGAGTAGAACACCCAGAGTTTTATTTCAAAAACACGATTTTTAAAAAAAATATTTAAAATATTGGAATTTTCGCGGCCGACTGAGCTAAATAAATTCGTATAAAAAAAATAGATACACTAGATAATTTATTAGGTTGCCAATATAATTATGTAGTGGTTACAGGCGCAAATTATCCCTTTTTGAAATTTTCGATATTGTCGATAGAGGCGAAAGTATTGTAATTTTTATTGATCTTAGTTTTTATTTTTTTATATTATATGCAGGCGTTAGTAGAAGCTCTGTTTAGTCCCAAAAGAAGCCTTGAACTGAGATCTACATGTGACAAAAATACCACATTCTAACCACGAAGTTATTACGAGAAATAGATTTTCAAAGAATTCAAAGTCAATATCATTATTTCATATCTAGTAACAGATGTAGTCATCAATAAAACGCCCCACATTTATCTATTTTGGCACCATTATAATTATTTAGTCATCAAATCAGCCATTTAATAGCATTGGTCATACATTTGTACTTATGTATGTAGTACTTAAATAGTTTCAACATTATCGATACTGAATCACGGCATAATATTAATATTAATATTCTTATACACTTTATTCAATTACCTAAATAAAAATACATTGCCGACGCGATGCATTTTTCGCGCGAAGCGTCGGTGTATGCGGACAAGGCTCAAGATAGCGCGTGCCGCTTTCCTATACGGAAAATCCATCCATTGCGAGACTGCTCGCTCTATGTGGAGATGACGAATAAATTTATAATGCCTCTTGATATTATGAGTAAATTAATCAATTTTTGGTGCCTTGTTCCTATCTCCTACTTCCTAGACTCTAAAGTCTGGAGTCTAGATATTTCCATTGTACCAAAGCGGTCGAATCAAATTAAATGATTGACAAATTGTACAAATGTTTCATACTATCTGTGATATTAGGTACGCACATAATATGTGTTATGATTCATCATTACATTATTTACTGTTAATCAGCATTGCATTGACCTCATGATCTGTTGTTACTATCATATCTTGTCAACACTACGTAATAAATTATTGGCAAACAGTAAATACTTGTACATAACACTTATATTTGTATCGATTAAATGAGAAGCACAATATTATTTTAGTATTTGTGCATTTAAAAATAAAATAAAAATAAAATAGTTTGGAAAATCCAAAAGTGCACGCCTCATAATTTTTTTTTAATAATTATTTATTTATTATTATTTTTGTTTATTTAATAACAATTAAACCACATCGAATCAGACCCTGAAAAATGAAAGGGTTCTATTCCTGAGCATACTCAAGCGTAAGAGAAAAAAAAAATTTGGAAAATCCAAAAGTGCACGCCTCATAATTTTTTTTTTAATAAATATTTATTAATTATTATTTTTGTTTATTTAATAACAATTAAACCACATCGAATCAGACCCTGAAAAATGAAAGGGTTCTATTCCTGAGCATACTCAAGCGTAAGAGAAAAAAAAAAAGACTCGATTAGTAAAGTATTTCGGTCGCTATCGTGTTAACAAGAAAAAGGATCCGCACATACAGACACACGGACGTCCAAGACAGAACTTTTTTAAACTGTTTTTTAACTAGTTTAAATAACAAAAATGACATCAAAAATATCATGAACGTTAAAAATAGTGTTTTTTCTTAATATGTGTGTGTATGTATTATCTTACAAGTGCAATGTATGATACATAAAGACATTTTAAGTTTGAAAAATCAGATGTTTTGCGCGAAGTGACAGTAGTACCCACCTCAACGCTTCGCTTATGAGGCGTGCAAAAGACTCGATTAGTAAAGTATTTCGGTCGCTATCGTGTTAACAAGAAAATCCTCGGCACATACAGACACACGGACGTCCAAGACAGAACTTTTTTAAACTGTTTTTTAACTAGTTTAAATAACAAAAATGACATCAAAAATATCATGAATGTTAAAAATAGTGTTTTTTCTTAATATGTGTGTGTATGTATTATCTTACAAGTGCAATGTATGATACATAAAGACATTTTAAGTTTGAAAAATCAGATGTTTTGCGCGAAGTGACAGTAGTACCCACCTCAACGCTTCGCTTATGAGGCGTGCAATAAGCCTTTATTACTGTTTACAATTTGTTACAACTTTAGTATCTTTACAATAAATATTAACAATTTTCTTAAACAATTACTTTCTTATGGGTATCTTCTATCTTATCAATGGGTTTCAATTAACAGTTTGTCTTTCTACAAAGGCCTCCTCTAAAGACTTCCATCTCTCTCTATCTCTCGCTGTTCGCATCCACTCTGAACCGGCCACTTTTTTCAGATCGTCTTCCCAACGCTTCATTTGACGTCTTTTACTTCTTTTCCCATTTGTGCATTTATGGTGTAATAAATATTATGTAGCTAGTCATAAATTAATTAGAAGGTTTTCATGATTTGTAGGTAGGTAACGATCAATGGACGTTTCAACGTTGTATACAATAAAAGTTTGAGAGGAAATAAATCAATAAATCAATGTACTCTACGTGTATTGCAAATGTTTTAAGGTAAGAAAAAATGTGATGTTGTTTCATCATCTCTTGTCTGATCGGATAAAAATAGCCTTCGTTTTAATATCAATATTGATGGTGCCGATCACAGTGCCGATTGTGTCAAATAGATAACAGTATCAGGAATAAATATTTCAAAGAAAGTATTTATTGCAATATATAGCAATATAAACAAATATTTTCAATTGAAATAGTGTTTATCGTGCTTAAATATCAAATCCTGGGTTACTAATAAATAATGTAGTCTAACTTCAAAGCAAAGCTTAAAATAAAGTCTGTAAATACATGAAAAAAGTCTATTGGCAATTAGAATTATTTATATACATTTATATCTACTTACTAGCTTTCCGCCCGCGGCTTAGCCCGCGTTGTCTAAAACCATATCTAAAACCTATAAATCTATACTAATATTATAAATCTGAAGAGTTTGTTTGTATGATTGCTTGAACGCGCTAATCTCGGGAACTACTGGTCCGATTTGAAAAATTATTTCGGTGTTAGATAGCCCATTTATCGAGGAAGGCTATAGGATATATATCATCACGCTAAGACTAACAGGAGCGGAGCACTGCGAGTAAAACCGTGGAGCACAGCTAGTAAATTATATACTAAAACCTTCCTCTTGAATCTCTTTATCTATTAAAAAAACCGCATCAAAATCCGTTGCGTAGTTTAAAAGATTTAAGCATACATAGGGACATAGGGACAGAAAAACTACCTTGTTATATACTATGTAGTGATGATTAGCATCTGATCTAGTCTCGAGCCTTCCACTGCCTATTAAACCTATAAATGCACTTACTTGTTACTTAATTTATCACAGACGCATCAATTTGGCGTAAATCAAAAGAGCCACATTTACCTACCATTATTAGATACTATCTACGACAGTGTTCCGCAAAGTGTGTACCGCGGCACACTGGTGTACCGTGATCATTAGTTGGTGTGCCGTGGAAAAGTAAGGTTATCTTATAAAATTATTTTTAGTAAGTAAGTAAACCTAAACAAATCACGCGAGCGCACGTGCGAGGCGTTTTGTTTCGTTCTGTGATTTCGTTAGGCCGAGCAGCCGGCCGCCGGCGCGTCGCGGGAGGCGGGGACGGAGGCTCGCCGCCCCGCTACCCGATCCCAATCTCTCTGGCTTACAGTCACCAGATGGTCACCAGCTGTGGTCACCAGTACGAGTCCGCCGTTTAAATTCACCGCACGCTTTTGTTTCGTCGCGTATTATTCTATGCGTAAAATAATTGTTATAGAATAATGGATAAATTCATTAAGCGTAGTGTAAGTTTGTCAGGTGAAAGTAATGAAGAAGAAAAAGACTCAATGAAAAAGAAACCCAAAATTGTTCATCGAAAATATGACGAAAGCTACATAAATTACGGTTTTACATATTGCGGAGACGAATCTTGTCCTACCCCAAAATGTCTTGTTTGCGGAGAAACATTGGGTAATAATTCTATGGTGCCCAGTAAACTAATACGACATTTAACTACTAAACACCCATCAGTAGCCCAAAAAGACAAAACGTATTTTCAACGTTTGAGGGACCAATCGAAGAAGCAGGTAAATCTCATGAGTTCGTCTTTCAAAACCTCAGCCAAAGCACAAAAAGCAAGCTACGTAATCGCTAATATGTTAGTAAAAGCTAAAAAGCCGCACTCTCTTGCTGAAACTGTAGTTTTACCTGTTTGCAGAGAAATTGTCAAGATAATGATTAGCCAAGAAGCTGCTAAAGAAATTGAAAAAATACCTGCATCGGCAGAAACAATTTCACGTCGAATCAATGACATATCTAATGACATTAAATCGACGTTGATTGAAAAATTGAGAGTTAGTGGAGTTTTTGCGCTACAAGTTGATGAGTCCACTGACATCAGTGGTCATGCGCATCTCATCTCAAATGTTAGATACATTGATGGATGTGAATTCAAAGAGGACTTTTTATTTTGTCTGCCACTGCCTAACCATACAACTGGTGAAGAAATATTTAAAGTAACCGACGAATTTTTTAATGAGCATAATTTAGAATGGCATAACTGTATAAGTGTTTGCTCGGACGGCGCAGCGGCTATGACAGGGAAGGTTAAAGGCTTTATAGCTAAGGTTACTGAAAAAAATCCTGACGTTCAAAAACAGCATTGTTTTTTACATAGGGAAGCTCTCATGACGAAGTCTCTTCCTGACGATCTATTGAGTGTTCTTCAGGAAATTATCAAAATCGTCAATTATATCAAGTCGCGACCGCTGAACTCTCGTCTTTTTAATGCACTGTGTCAAGAAATGGGGGCAGATCATCAGTCACTTTTATTTCATACAGAGGTACGATGGCTTTCTCGCGGTAAAGTACTTTCCCGAATTTATGAGTTGAAAAATGAGACTGAGATGTTTTTGCAGTCCCAGGGTTCTGATTATGAACATTTATTTAAAAAAGAAGAATGGCTAGCAAAACTTGCATATCTGACGGATATATTTGCTCACTTAAATGAGCTCAATAAAAAAATGCAAGGCAGAAATTCCAATATTTTGACATCGTCGGATAAAATTGAAAGCTTTCGTAATAAATTGGAACTATGGATCAGTCTCGCTACGAATGGTAATAATGAAATGTTCCCAAATGTCATGGCAGCTGATCCAGAAAAAAAGGTTCAGGCTTTGATTGGCAAACACTTAAAGCTTCTTGCAGAGAAAATGAATTTCTATTTCCCTAAGCGTGATCTGCAACCTATGGACTGGGTTCGAAATCCATTCTCCGAGAACATTCCTTTCGGCCACTTACCAATAAATGAGCAGGAAGAACTGATAGAAATGAAAACGGATCGCACATTAAAATTAAAATTTTCTGAAACTGATTTAGAACAATTTTGGCTATGTGTGAAAAATGAATATTCTTTGCTTTCTAAGCATGCTATTGCAATACTTTTGCCGTTTGCAACGACCTATTTGAGTGAATTAGGATTTTCGACTCTTACCACAATAAAAACCAAAAAAAGGGAACGCCTCAGGACGATCGACGAAGAAATGAGAGCAGCCTTGTCAGCGATTACTCCAAATTTAGACCGTCTATGCTCAATTAAACAGTCTCATGTTTCGCATTAAATATAATGTTTGTTGATTAATAATAAAAGTTGATTAATATTACTTAAAAACTGGTTTTTATTTTGTGGTGTACCTCAAATTTTTTTCGTTTTCCTAGGTGTACTTTGAACACTAAAAGTTTGCGGAACACTGATCTACGACACTTATACCATCGAAGACACATAAACATAATATTTATTCATTCATTGTTTGTATTGTTTGGCGATAAGCTATATTAATTTACTATCATGTGTTATCTGATTGAGTAATATATGTATTATTAACATAATTGTACCGATGAATCATACCATTAATATTTTTATCCTTTTGAGATCGATATGATATCTACGATCAATCAGTGATAAGACCAATTCTTGGCTTAGAATGGCAGTGATTGAAATGAAAACACAAGGTATGAACTAACTTCCATAAAAGTGAAGTCCCATGTCCCCTAGTGGGGTTACTAGGGGCAGATGCATTATACATCTGTTTCACTGATCGATTTTCTTTAGGGACAAGTAGGTGATCAGCCTTCTGTGTTCTGCTAGACCGAGACATTTTTTTTTCTTCGTCTCCACCGGGAATCGAACTCAGGACCCCTCAGTTCTACGCTCACGCGTCAACCACTGTACCAAGGAGGCGGTCGAAACTTCAAGAAGGTAAACAGAAATCTTATCATTATCGACGTCTGTCTTCTCAATTCCACCGCTGAGAATTCGTGTAGGTGGTAGATGACAGATGACGTCTTATATTTTTGTACTTTCATCTTCCTTGTAAAGATAAAATTAACTAGGGACAAAGGGTTGTTTTTTTATATAAGCTAGAGGTTTTAATCCATATTTTAACCATTGAGCGACCACTACTATAAACATGACCTAAACTTCATAGAAAAATCTTAGCGTGGGTAAAACGCTTACGAAACTCTATAAAATTGTCTTATGTCTTGGCAAAATGACGTATGAAATGAGTAGGCGGATAAGTACTCTCTTTAGAGTACGTATATCAAATTAACGGAACGGATGCTTAATAAAATCACGACTATTTATTCGTTTATTCGGATCGAATCATCTCTGTTAAAATACAATACACAGCTGCTTTTGGTACCGAAATTCGACGGGAACTGCTTTTAATGTCTTAGATGTATTGTTCCGAACAATACAAAAACATTCATAATAACTGTGAGTAGGTACAAAGGAAATGAGGATAAAAGTATGCCTATATTCAATATCATGGAAATTAAGAAAATATTTTTCGAAGAAAACTTTTTGTATGGCTTATAAATATGATATGATCACAGAAGGTTCTCTTTTATTATACAACGTATTGTTGATTTAACAGAAAGTTGTTTTTATGTTGTATTAACAATACGGAGCTTCCGTATAGATTTTATTGCGTTTTAATTGTAAAATATATCGAATCTGTTACTTATATTTGAATGCTCTGTGTCTTTATTTAAACAATATTATTCTTTCTTCATTGTTATAGAAACAAAATTTACACGTAGGTAGAATTGGTAAGATTCGAGAAAGTCATTTAATGAAAATTAGAGCAGGCTCCAAGGAGATGTTCGTTTGCATAAATAGCGGACCTAAATCTGACTTCTGATATATATTGTATAGATCCCAGACATCCTATAGATAGATGTTGCCAACCAGTTTTGTGGATCCCTTCCCCGCACCCCGGTATGGTCCGGGAGCCAGCAGCAGATTTTATGACCAAGTTCCTCTCAAGCGGTAATTAGTAAAATGCATCAAAGTATAGTATTATGAAGCCTCGTGAACGTCAGCTGGAGCTCGGTTGGGGGGAAGAGCGGTTGTAGCCTCCCGTATCAGCTGACGGTTTTTCCAGCAAGATACAGCCAGCTGACATATATATTTATCCACAGTTACATATAAGCTATCATCAGGTAAATTTTTGTTTGAGAGGAAATAACGGAAAATAAATTTTTCTTTAAATTTAACTTTCATGTTCGAGACACCAGCTGACGTATAATACACCATGTTGTAACCAGCTGACTATTTTTTTTCGTTGAGATATTGGGTTAGCTACAATTTGACAAATTTTTAGCTGAGAGGAAATGAATGAATGAATGTATTTTTTTTCCTATGTGCGTGGGAGGCTACAACCGCTCACCCCCCCAACCGAGCGCCAGCTGACGTTCACGAGGCTTTATAATACTATACTCTCATGCGTCTGACGAATTATCTCTTGAGAGGAAATAGTTAACCAAATTTGCACCTGGCTCCCTAACCAGTAATTAAATATGGCATACAAAGAAAAAAATAAACATTTCCAAACATGCCGCGTGGGGTATCAAATGAAAGAGCTTATTGAGTAGATCACGAATATATAGCATACTATATACATTTCTTACACTTTCTCTAAGATTTTTTCGAAAATTTACGAAAATGGTCCATTTTTGAGTTAACTTTAAACCACTATAGATTGAAAACTCATGAATATATTTTTTAAATTATTATTTTAAATAATTAACAATAGTCCATTGTTTACGATTCAATAGTTCGTACAGTGAAATAGTTGCATGGGGGAGTGGGGGGAGCATCCAAAGATGGCGAAGTTTATGCCAAATCTAATCACACAGAGGCTGATTCAAGAATTTTCTGCCATATTTTTCATTCTGTCAAACACAAAGACAGTGCAGAGATAATTATTCTAAGCCCTGACACCGATATTTTTGTATTAGGCCTTTATTTCTGGCATAAACTTGAAAATATACTCGCCATCTTTGAATGCTCCCTCCACTCCCCCATGCAACTATTTCACTGTACGAACTATTGAATCGTAAACAATGGACTATTGTTAATTATTTAGAATAATAATTTAAAAAATATATTCATGAGTTTTCAATCTTTAGTGGTTTAAAGTTAACTCAAAAATGGAGCATTTTCGTAAATTTTCTAAAAAATCTTAGAGAAAGTGTAAGAAATGTTATAGTATGCTATATATTCGTGATCTACTCAATAAGCTCTTTCATTTGATACCCCACGCGGCATGTTTTGGTAATGTTTATTTTTTTCTTTGTATGCCATATTTAATTACCGGGGTGCGGGGAACGGGACCACAAAACTGGTTGGCAACATCTGTCTATAGGATGTCTGGGATCTATACAATATATATCAGAAGTCAGATTTAGCTCCGCTATTTATGCAAACGAACATCTCCTTGGAGCCCGCTCTAAATGCGTATTCAAGAGTAAATAATATGCTCCCGCAAAAGGAAACGTTCAGACGTTTCTTTGTTACAGTACAGTTGTGATAGTCTTTGTTGGCACCAGAGTTGTCAGTGGCTATATTGACGTGATGCGGTATTGTGGGCTATAAAGTGCCTATCATGTTAACCCAGTTCGCTGAGAATCTATCGCGATAACAGAACTGTGTGAAAGAATCACATTCTGGTGATATAACACGCACCACGTGGTACGTCGGACGTTGAGTGCAAAGTTTCAGTCAATAAACTCTTATTCAATTCATTCCGCTAAACTTCTTTATGTAAAGCTAGTGTTTTTGCCTTCTGATGAAACTCTTTGTACGAATTCCACTCATTTATCTATTCTGCGTTTAATTCAAGTGAAAATAATTTAACTAAAATTAGAGTATTCCCAAAGAGAGCTAAGATAACATAAAGCTGTTTATATTCACGGAAGACTGTTCTGTTTACAGAATTATCTTATCTTCATTATACCTCTGCCTTTGGTACAGTCAGAAATCATGATAATTTCATGAATGTGAAATATTTAATTTAGCCTCGCTTTTATTTAGGAAATAATAATACTGACAACTTCACAAACAATAAATAGATTATTCCACGAAACGAACTTTGTTTCACTCCCTCGCTGAAGATAATCGAAATAATGTCTAAAGTATCTAATAAATGAATTATTAAGGCATCCCCACCTTAATACATCTACGAAGTCAATATCTTTCTTTCGCCAACTTTCCGCACAATATAGTCAACTTTCTGTTCAATATAAAACTTCATTCAGACATAAAACATTATAAAGGCACGTCTTTATATCATATTGTGTATTATCATCATCATCAGCCCTTTATGGATCATGTGTATAGCAAATTAATGTTAATATTGTTCCCTTTCAGCCGATGGCATGACCTATTCGTTTGGCGTGTTCTATGCAGAGTTCCTGACCTACTTTAATGAGGGAAAAGGCAAGACTGCGTGGATCGTGTCTATCCTCGTCGGGGTCACCCTTAGCTCAGGTTTTTATCATCATTAATTTAAAGGATTTTGGCGATGTCACAGCATTTGGCTCACTTTGAATAATGAATGAGCCAACTTTTTACTCAAGCCCAAATACGAGTATATTAGAGCGGAATTATTTAGTTTAGCCGTCTTTTATGCCCTCTAATATGTGTTATCTGAGATGATGAGAGAGGGGTTCGACCCCTGGTGAAGATGCAATCAAGAGAAGTTTTGCCATTGTACCGCTTAAACAGTGAAAAAAATACACTGAAATTCTTTCATCAATTTTAAACCGACTTCAAAAAAAGGAGGAGGTTATCAATTCGGCCGGTATGTTTTTTTTTTTTTTTTTATGTATGTACACCGATTACTCCGAGGTTTCTGAACCGATTTACGTGATTATTTTTTTGTTCGATGCGGGATGGTGTCGAATTGGTCCCATAAAATTTTTATTCGGATAGACCCAGTAGTTTTTATTTTATGAGCATTTTTGTCTGTATTTGTAAATGTTGCAAGTGCAAGTGTAAGTCGGTTGTTTTTAACGCAGTTATCACTTGTATTTATTAAGGGGGCGCATAAAGCAAAATAACCAATCTTCTATTAGATGATACGTGTAATATGCAAGACCAAATCTAAAAAATAAAATATATATCAAACTAGATGATATGTTCAACGATTCTGTTTAATCAAAAACATAAAATATTAAAATTTACTCGATAAAAAAAAATCACCAAGTTAGCTCTAATTTTCACACTTTTACGTTTTCTACTTGACATGGTAATACTTATTATGATTTTTTTTTTCATAAACAATTATATTAAAACATTTGCAAGATATTTGTCAGAGCATTTTGTGTAATTACTTTTAGTTTTGGTTTTATCTGCGATAAACCACTTTTGGCGCTCTTTTTTTCTCGAGATAAACGTTTGATTTTGTCACGATAAAAGTGGTTTATCGCAGATAAAACCAAAACTAAAAGTAATTACACAAAATGCTCTGACAAATATCTTGCAAATGTTTTAATATAATTGTTTATGAAAAAAAAAATCATAATAAGTATTACCATGTCAAGTAGAAAACGTAAAAGTGTGAAAATTAGAGCTAACTTGGTGATTTTTTTTTATCGAGTAAATTTTAATATTTTATGTTTTTGATTAAACAGAATCGTTGAACATATCATCTAGTTTGATATATATTTTATTTTTTAGATTTGGTCTTGCATATTACACGTATCATCTAATAGAAGATTGGTTATTTTGCTTTATGCGCCCCCTTAATTAGTTTTTTATCACTAAAATTTTGCTTTTTCATCAAAGTTGAAATATCTTGAATACAAATTAAACATAAATCCATACTAATATTATAAATGCGAAAGTAACTCTGTCTGTCTGTCTGTCTGTTACTCAATCATGCCTTAACTATGGAACCAATTTTCATAAAATTTAGTATGGAGATATTTTGATACCCGAGAAAGGACATAGGCTACTTTTTATCCCGGGAAAATGACACAATCCCGGAAATCCCACCGGAACGGGAACTATGCGGGTTTTTCTTTAACTGGGCGGGCGAAGCCGCGGGTGGAATCTTAGTATGTAATAAAGGCGAATCATTACCCGCAATTTCAAAGTTTGCTCATATTCATTTAAATGAGAACCTCGGGGGTTCAATGACCCCATCCTTCAATACCTATCTCTCAAATATTTACAAGCCTTATTAATTATCTCTCAGTATTAAAGACGTCGGTACTTATAATTTATCGTTCTACAAATCTTGTATTTATACAAGAAGCTATTTCTTAGTATCATTAAGAATAATACAAACATAATAAAAGTTGGTAATAAAATAAACTGAAAATTGTGTTTTCTACATTAAACCTAATTTATATGAACTAAAAGAATACAAAATATTATATTATTTATTAATATTTAAATGTTATTAATTTCTGCAACCATGAACAATTTCAGGTCCCATATCAAGTTCGTTTGTGAACCGATGGGGCTGTCGATCAGTGACAGTAGCGGGAGCCATGCTGTCTGCAGTCTGTGTCGTGATATCGGCCTTCGCGAACAACGTCACCACGCTCATCTTCACTATCGGTGTGGGCACTGGCGTTGGCTTCGGGTTCATATACTTGCCTGCGATCGTCAGTGTTACGGTCTGGTTCGAGCGTTACAGGAGTCTTGCTACGGGTAAGCTTTTCTGCGTATAGATAGAGTCTTAATTTGTCCTTGAGTTTTCCTTCGCCTTTATAACTTTATTAGTTTAACATTACATACATTGATACATACATATACCTATTGATTTACAAAACAATTTGACAAAAATTTTCAACTGACGCATAAAATTATATTAGTTTAATAAACTAACTATTTCAATCAATGGAATTTGGCTAATTTGTAATTTTTAATTTTCAGGCATAGCTGTATGCGGGTCTGGCCTTGGAACGTTCCTCTTTGCACCGATTACATCCGCTCTAATAACAAACTATGGATGGCGAGGTGCAATGGTTATCATAGGGGCATTTATATTAAATTGTATTCCATTAGGACTAATGTTCCGACCAGTACCTGAACGACCAAGAACACCCGTGACGGAACCGATGTTGCCACAAGAAATTAAATCACCACTCAAAAGATCTCAAAGTACGGAGCATGTTGTACGAGCAAATGGTAAAATAGAAGATGATGTAGCTAGGCTTACTCTTTCTCAGCCTGTGTTGAATAAACCACAAGAACAAAAACCTATAAGTTCACGTCACGGAAGTGGTATCATGCAGCGCCCAGATGTGTTGTACCAAGGAAGTATGACAAGTTTAGCGCGACTCAGGGGACCATCCATGGAAAAATCTCAAGTATCAATGAAAAGAGAAGAACGAGAAACGCGATGTGGCTGGCTTCCATGTTCTGACGAGTTCAAAGTCGCCTTATCAGAAATGCTTGACATTTCACTTCTTGTAGATCCTATTTTTATATTATTTGCACTGTCTAACTTTTTAACTAGTATAGGATTTTATATTCCTTATGTCTACACAGTGCCTATGAGTGAAAACTTGGGCATAGAGAATCCACCATATTTAATCTCTATCATAGGTGCAGCAAACTTAGTAGGAAGAGTCATTCTTGGATATATAAGTGATAAACCGTGGGTTAATCGACTCTTAGCTTACAATGTATGCCTTACCATAGCTGGAATAAGTGAGTAGATAAATTATTATTTTGTTATAAAATGTTTATTTATTGTATTTAAATATGATTAAAATGTAATAATATTATTTCAGGTACGGCGTTGGCTATGGCCTGTTGGGAATTTTGGGGTTTGGCTCTTTATGCAACTGTATTTGGCTTCACTATTGGTGCTTATGTTGGTCTCACTTCAGTGGTGCTAGTTGATCTTTTGGGATTAGAGAAATTAACAAACGCATTTGGGTTACTCCTACTGTTTCAAGGAATCGCTTCACTTATTGGTCCACCTTTTGCAGGTAATTATATAATATACAGGGTGTCCCACTGTTGGTATACTAAGCTCAAAGGAGGTTATAGTTTTGGCTACGCTGAGTACGTAAAAAATACTTAAAAAATTCCAGACTCATTTTTTTTTCAAATAGATGAATTCTTAAAACTCTATGTGTACACCCATAACAAGCAACCCGCCCATTTTTGCCACTAGCACGTGAGCTATCATTTAAGATTATGTTTTCATAGACAAAATGCTCACATTAGAGAAGCGGTTTATGACGGCTGCGCGAAGCTAGAGAAGAAAACATGGATTTTCAGGAAAAAATTATCAAAAAAATTTTGACGTAATTTTGTTGTTTATATATTTTTTACGTGATCAGTGTATGCAAAACTACAAGTCCCTTCGCGCTTAGTATACCAATAGTGGGACACCCTGTATATCTCAACATTATAAGAAACAAGTTTATCTATTTGTAACATAAAATAAAAATTATGAAAGATAACGATGTCTGTATTTATATAGTGATAAACACTTTCGTAGGTACTGATTAAATTTCTAAAAACACTTTATCTAATTACAGGATGGCTTTACGATACATATCAATCATATGCGCCCGGCTTCTACGTCGCCGGTGGCACCATTTCCCTTAGTGGCATCATTCTATTCTTAATACCTGTACTCGAAAGGAGAAACAATAGGAGTCAATGGAACCAGAATACTGACATGGAGAGCATTTAGCAGGATAAGTTCCGAGGGACCAACTTTGAGTACCCCGTTATTGTACTCAACAGTCCCTCGACGCCGTCCTCCATCACCTCCTCTGAGGACACATATAGCAACAGGGTATATACAACAACTTTAGATGATAATATCGATTTTATGATAGAAACTGAACAAATGTGATTCATAACTCTAGTGAATGTGATGACATTTTGGACGATAATCAAACCCATTCCAAAAAAAAGTGAATATAGTGCGCGTAATTAAGATATCAAAGTGTAAAATAATAAATTAAATATTATATTGATCGAAAAATATATTGTGTAAAATATAGTGTAACTAATACAAGTAAGATTAAGTGACTGCAACAAATTTGTTATAGTACCTAAGTGTTATAAAGAAAAATTATATAAAGTTATGATTTACATGTGCGATAAAGTGTGCGGTTCCTCCAACATATTTCACACAAATCTAACAAAACATATCTGTCAACCTAATTTATCTCGAATAGTAACTGCACTGTATGATTGTTTGCGATAAGTATATAAAAAAATTACAGTATATTCATCTTAAATATTATAAAAAATATGAATAGGTGATAATGTATTATGGTTAAGAATTTCAAAATCTGTGAAATTACTACAAACAAGGGACGGTGTAAATCATAGATGGCCTTATTGTGGACCAAACATGTACGTAGAATTTTACAAGAAGGAATGTAAATACTAAATACCTATCAGTAAGATAAATAGACAGCTGAGCAAATTTTACAAATAGTATCCAATAAGTACAATCTTCCTTATTTTACCATAAAATGTAAGTTTATAAATCTTCCAAGTTTCTACTGGTGTTTGCCATAAATATTTTGTATAATATTTGATTAGACTGACTTAAATAATATCGTACAAAATTCATCTTGTGTAATTTCGACTGATTGTTGATTTTGATTACGGTTACCTGAGTTTTAAGTAAAGTTACCATTATTATTTAAGAATACTGGTGTTTATTTTTTAAACCTTATTAAGCCAAATTTGTTATAAAATACTAAAATCGAATTAAATATGTTCAATAATCACATATAAATAGACATAAAATTAAGATTTTATTATTTTACATCATAATAACTATATCTTTTCATTTCATACATTGAAATATACAATGAAATAAAAATACAGTATTTTCAAAACAAAATATATTTTCGGTGGTTAGGTATAAACAATCCGATTAAATGTGAAAATAGGAACTATAATCTTACGAAATTAAAACCCAATTGTTTCCAGATGCTCTTACTGATGATTTGGAAGGTAGTTAAGTATATTTTACATTTTACATGTTCATATTTAACTTCTTACAGTGTGAATAAAAACATAAACAATTATATTTAACTAAAAGAATACTTGGTGTGTATTATTTTCAAAAAAATAGAGTAAATTTCTCCTTTATAATTCCTTCTTTGTCTCTTTAACTCCAGTGATCTTGTAAAAGTTCAATGCCTTTCCGCGAATCTGATCATCCACCAAAAATAACGTTATTGACACGAACGCAGGTGAAATCTGAAAATAACACAAATATTTAAAAACATCGACCCGCTTTACAAGCTGATTAATAATAAGGTATGTGATGCCTTGTGAAAGTGGATGCTCAAAAATTACAATATGCTATTCATCTACACTAATATTATAAAGAGGAAAACTTTGTTTGTTTGTTTGTTTGTTTGTTTGTTTGATTGTAATGAATAGGCTCATAAACTACTGGACCGATTTTAAAAATTCTTTCACCATTCGAAAGCTACATTATCCACGAGTAACATAGGCTAGGTTTTATCCCGGAAATCCCACGGGAACGGGAACTATGCGGGTTTTTCTTTGAAAACGCGGGCGAAGCCGCAGGCGGAAAGCTAGTATTTTTATACAGCACAATCCTGTGCAAGTATTTCTTAGACTAGAAACATTGTGAGAAAATTTTGCTAAAATAAATACGTAGGCTCTAATAATCTCGATCACTTTTCTTCTGTGCTTTTACTATGGTCTAAGATCCGAATATAAGTCGAAATGCAACGGCGTGATAATAGAATGAGACCAATTTTATAATAAATTTAGTGTATTAAAAAATGTATTAAAAATGGGTTGACTGGGAAAATCCTGGATAGGACTATCAAGTTGCCACTATCAAGTGTTAAACTATGGCTACAGATATTCCAATAATAAAAAAAAGTTGGAAAACCGTTTACTCACCGAACTCAGCCACATCGACCACTGAACGAGAAGTACTGATGGCACGAAAGAAATGTATTCATTCAAAAGCTGTGATAACACGACCGATCCCCTTACCATAGTTATCGGTAGCCAACACATGATAATCACTGCAGTCATTGCAACTACGCTCTGTAATATTATTATGTATAATATTGATTATAATATATCCTCAGATATCCAGCATTGTAACTTTAGCGCTAATACTTGTTAGGTTAAATAACGACATCATAATATCAATATACAAATAAAAAATACAAATAAAGGTATTCAGTGTTATATACTATATACAAATAAAGTGTATACAGTGTTATATTTCAACCAATAACCTCAATTAGAAGTAATTTAAGAAAGAAACAATATTTAAAAGTTCAGTTTACCTAATTAGTAATTAATTAAAAAATGTAGAGCAAGTTCATAATAACAAAATATTGACCTTTGTAAACGGTGCTTGTTCCATCATTTTTTCCGAGCTTTCGTTTACAGCCTCTAATTTTTGGGCCCAGTATAACATCACGATCCTTAAAAGTAAAATAAACAATGAGATAAGCCCTTTAAAATTGAATTTCAAAAGACTTCAACTTATAAATAATTATTTTTCCTTACATAAAAGAGCCCGATTTAACGCTGCGCAGTAAAAATATGAGGACAATGAATTCTTTTTGCCAAGAATCTGGCAACACCATGTCGAAAGTACAGGAGTTACAGGTAAAATCTAGTCCATAACTACCGATACCAAACAGGGGCGGTATGGAATATAGAGCGGCGAAAAGGAGGCACAGTCCTTGATACATGCAATAATGCCATTTGATTGGCTCCCACCCTGAAATATATAAAATGATAATGAATATTACAATTATTATTATTCTTGTATTAAAAAAAACCTTTAAATAAATTTTTTAGGACATTTTTCACACGCACGACTGATTCCATACTAAGCTTTTCGCTTGTATTATGGAAACCAGATGGCTGATAAACATACATTCATATATATAATTTTATTTAAACTATCCAACATTCGAATAAAAAACATACTTATTACCATTATTTATATATTTATGCACTACGTATCGCTCGATACAAACATGAGTGAGGCACTCCACTTCGTAAACTGATAAAAATGTATCCCAAAAGCCGTTGAATGTACACGATTCCTTAAAATCGAACCAACTGAAAAATAATTGTGAATTATTGAGTCGGAGTGTACTAATGTATTAAATAAATTAGTATTTAAATTAAAAATTGATATTAATTTAACGAATTAATTCATGCATATGTCGCAGGTTTTTCATAAAATTAGGTTTTTGATCAAAAACCTAGGTTTTTCACCATAAACCGGAAGATGACACATTTTAAACTCAATTTCATCAAAAACCTGTAACAATCCAGATTTTTGATCAAAAACCTGAACTAGTATGGGTTTATGATAAAGTTCTTGTCAAAATCACGGGTTTGCTTTGTTTTATGACAAATTTAAATGAAATAAATAAAACAATCCATCATCATTTGCAACTTAGTAGAAAGAAAACATCAAAATTTTACATCCATGATCCAATCAATATTCTCCTCCTTCAATCCAATCAGATTGATCATAAACCCAAACTAGTTCAGGTTTTTGATCAAAAATCTGGATTGTTACAGGTTTTTGATGAAATTGAGTTTAAAATGTGTCATCTTCCGGTTTTTGATGAAAAACCTAGGTTTTTGATCAAAAACCTAATTTTATGAAAAACCTGCGACACATATAGTAAGGTAAAAATAAAATAATTAAAACGTGATATTTTATAAATTTTAACAATTTCAAATTATAAACAACAATGTGTAATGTTAAACATTACATTCTCTAACAAAATTAGATTACGAGACTGTAAACTAATTTTTCAATCTGTATGAAAAAATAATCACTTGAAAATCAAGAAAAGTTTGTCGTACACCACCATTACACCACTTACCTTTCAGATAGAAGTAAAGAATGGCAGAGAGATAAACCGCGCCGTAAACAGCTAATTAACGTGAAGAAAGCCAGATTGCGATAGCTGAGATCGTATTTTAGATTAGTTAACAAGAGCGCCAGATTCAACCACAGACCTAATAAAACAGATACCGAATCTGGAAATAGACAAACATAATGCTATTTCAGTATGATTCCTTTTCTTTGTTGTAAGTTACGACATCGATAAAGCTAATGGCTCAAAGCTTTCTGTTGCTATTTCAATCAATTTCACTTTGTTATAATTTGTAAAACACATAAAAAAATGTATACCTACATTTTATATGAAAATACAATAGAAAACTTATTTTCAATTTATTTTATACATGACCAATAATGCAATTATTATAGAATATTTAAAACAACAGTCATAAAAAATGAACACCCATTCTTTTGATCTTTAATGAAACTAGTCAAAAATCCTAACAGAGATAAAATTTTTAAAAATCATTTTATTATTTATTTTATTAGAGTTTAATTTTTTTATACGAACTTAAATTTTGTACACATATATAAGACTAGCTGTTGCCCGCGACTTCGTCCGCGATTACGTCGTTTTTTGTCATTCGTCGTTTAAAAAAAATACGTGACACTTTATTTTTGAATGTTCTTAATTGTCTCTTATAAAAATAAACTACATTAAAATTGAATACTCTGATAAGAAAATCTTAAAATCGGAGGACATCGAAAATCTGAGGAAAACATGAATTTGATTTAAATTCTACATTACTTAGTAATTCAAATAATAATCTAAATTAAATGTAGATTAACAGTTTGAGCGCATCATTATACAGGGTGTAATCGTTAAGTGTGCACAGGCGATTTTTCCGTAAGTATCACAGATAACAAAAAACTTTAAACTGATATCGAAAGTACTTAACCTAATGAGTAAAATGGCGGTAATAAATTTTTAAAAATAAATCGAGAAATATCAAAAAAATTATCTTTAAACCCTCCCATACATTAAGTATGAAATATGAATATCCCATATACCTACATTTAATATGAAAGATTTTAGCTTTCTTTTTCTTTTTTTGTAAATGTCTGGAAAATCCCCGGGAAAGCCTGGGAAATTCCCGGAAAATAACCGGAAAATGCCTGGGAAATGCTCGGGAAATGCGTGAAAATGTCCGGAAAATATCCGGGAAATGCTCGGAAGATCCCCGGGAAATGTCTGGAAAGTCCCGGAAAATAACCGGAAAATGCCAGGGAAATGTCTGGAAAATATCCGGAAAACGCGTGGAAATGTCCGGAAAAACCGTGGAAAATGCCTGGAAAATGCCCGGAAAATGCTCGGAAAATCCCCGGAAAATATCCGGAAAATGCGTGAAAATGTCCGGAAAAAGTGTGGAAAATGCCACTTCAAATTTGCGAAGCAATTAAAGCAGAAAACCAAAAAAGAAAAATAAAGCTAAAATCTTTCATATTAAATGTATATGGGATATTCATATTTCATACTTAATGTATGTGAGGGTTTAAAGATAATCTTTTTGATATTTCTCGATTTATTTTTAAAAATTTATTACGGCCATTTTACTCATTAGGTTTAGTACTTTCGATATCAGTTTAAAGTTTTTTTGTTATCTGTAATACTTACGGAAAAATCGCCTGTGCACACTTAACGATTACACCCTGTATAATATGTACCTAAGTATTAAATTACGTTAGTTTACATAGTAATTTTACTAAAAACACGATGACTTTCTTTCGCGCTCGGTACAACAAACTAAGCATGTTTGTGGTACGTGGCCCGCATCACTTGACCCCCCGCGAGTTCCCCTCCGTTACTATGCGAAAATACATTCGTCGCCCTACCACAGACTAATAATAATATACTACGTATACAAGCCCTACTGTAGGAAAAATTGTAATATTTTAAATTCGAGAACCCTGGTTCCTAAAAAATAATATGACATAATTTAAAAGAAATTTTACGTAGAATTAGTTAGGCATTTCTTTTTTGATTTTCGATATTATATACTAATCATAATTTTTAATTACAATATTATGTAGTAACTATTTGGTATAGGATAGGCATTTCATTTCTTGATTTTCTTTAATAAGTTGGTACGTAAGTTTTTTAGCTCAGTTTAGTAAGAAATTTTAATAACAATTCTTTTAATTATTTATGGTAGTACGTATTTACTCAATAATTGTATGTTAAGTAGTAATTCAGCATGGGCGTAGCCACGGTGGGGCTGGGTGGGGCGCTTACCCTGGCTTTGATCTGGTAAGTACCAATTGTGAAGGGGAGTGGGCGTGGGCGTTGGCGTGGGCCTGGGAGTGGGCGTGGGAGTGGAAGCATGAAAATAAAAACAATTATTGTTGCCCCACCCTGAGCCCATGGTCATAGGTCCCATAGTCACTATTCCACGCGGACGAAGTCGCGGGCACAGCTAGTAGACAAATATAATCAGAAAGCTTTGAACTCCTAAGCTCAACCATAAAAGATAGACATTAATTATGATGTCGGGAGATATTTTTTATATAATATGGAGAACATTTCTTTCATACTAATAATTGTACCAAGTTTCGTTTAAATCCGTCGAGTAGTTTTTGTTTCTATAACGGTTATACAGACAGACAGACGGACAAACATTTTTGGCGTCAGTGTCGATCCCTAATCACCTCGTGATAGTTATTTAGGAAATATATTTCATGTACAGAATTGACCTCTACAGATTTAATATAAGTATTATTCATATAATTAGATGCCAATTTCCATGTAACGTTAAATTCGACTATACAATAACTAACAGACAACGCAGGTTACTCTCGTTTCCGTAAGTTGAGGCGGCTACATATTCGGTCCTCATAACTTCACTTTTTGTGAACGAAACGACAGCGCGGTTTAATTCGATGCCAACACCATCAAAAAAAGGAAATATTTTTAATTGTGAAAAAATATTATGATTTACACTATAAATACTATTTTAACATTAACACAAAATATAAGACTGTGAGTGTGTAAAAATAAATCCAGCTAGTTTCACATCAAACTTATGTTTTTAATTAGGTATACGACATGAAAATATATTAATTACCAAGCAATAATCATACAGGTAAATACTGAACAAAAGTATTAACAGTCAAAGTAAATTTTTACTTACAACATGTAAATGATGAAGGAATAATAATTATCAACGAACTAACCTTTTTGTATTATTGTTTATATATAAATTCATAAACAATAAATTTATAAAGAATAGAAAAAATTCGACCACTAAAGAATGCTGGTTCGAGTCCCGCCTCGTTATCGAATTTTTAAAACACGAAGATTTTTAAAAATGTAACCAATGAACACAATCAATATTAGATTAACTTTAATGGTGTCTAGTTTGACTTAAAATAATAAACATCTACCCTCACTTTTAAAAATGTAGTATATTCACACGAATTATAAGCGCACCTTATAGGGAAGGGAAGATATGGGTTAAAGAGTTAAATAAATAAATAACATAATTATATTTAAATTATTAATTTTTAACATTGTGTTCAGTAGTGTTAACATGTAAATTGATTTGATTTTTACGAAATCTCATAGATGGCGCTGTTTCAAATTTGTATACTAATAAATTCATTAAACTGATTCTCTGCCCAAATTACGTAAATGACATAGTTTTTATTGTGTAAAGCTAGATAATAGCATGGCTTACTCGAAACCAACATTTAAACATGAGTCTTTAGATTGTACGCTGTCGTAATACACGTAATACGTAAGAAAAAAAAAGGTTCACAGCTCCTCCCCCGGAGGTGATAGCATGATAATATGTTTAAAAAAGCCTCACCCGACCTGTTAGTAATATTCATGCAAAATTTGAAGTCAATCTATGCAGTACTTTTCGAGATTAGCCTGGACAAACATACAGACAAACAGACAAACAGACAAACAGACAAACAGACAAAAATTCTAAAAACTATGTTTTTGGCTTCTATATCGATTATAGATCATGGATTATGTATTCTTTTAAAAAAATATTCAATGTACAGTTTTGACTTTCCTACGATTTTATTATATGTATAGATTCTAAATATACCTGTTAAAACCAATCCTTCTTTCAAAATGGATCTATCTCCATCGTTAAATAAATTTTCCCACTCGCAACTCTGTACGGACATATTAACTGCAAACATGTAATAATTGTAACAAAGGTTGAAGTTGACTGAAGTCGATACCTGCAATTCAAGGATAATATTATAGTCTTAGTTATATCTATTATTCAATATCTAATTACTTTGGTATATTATATACCTTCTGTATAGTATAACTAAATACCTTGAGCTGGTTTGTTTACGCTCTGTTTCTTAATCCGACACATTGTTACAATGTTTGAAAACCACATGATATTTTACACAAACTTTCGCAGTTCAAGGAATTCTGAATATTTTGGCCTCTTCTTTGTATTACTCAACTTACCTGTCTTATTACTGGCTCTATGGTGCAATGGTGAGCGTGATAGATGTTTAAATACCTACTCATTTATAATTTTAACCATCAATATTGCATTCAGAAATTGAATTCTAGTATATTCTAGAAGACTTTTGAGTCGAACATTTTAGGCGATTGAATATCCATAAGCTGGAGAGTCTTCCTAAATAAGTACCTATTATTTGAATTTTGGGTAGAGGAATCGACTTTATATAAATTAAACACTAGATGCTATTTACAATTTTATTAAGAATATGAAACAAAATATTTATATCCCATTGAAAATCTTCGTTTAACCCCAGCTCTCGGTACGGCATTGCAAAGAACTTCTTCATGACTTCTCACCAAGCCTGAACAAGGCTTTCGATAGATTCATAAGAGACGCACTTAGTTGCTTTTAGAATATAATGTTAGTCCCTTAGGTATCTCATCGCGTATTGAGGTGGCAATAGTGCGTAATTCTTTCGCATTCTCCCTAATAATGCTGCTCTTAATCTGGTATCACCTGACAGGTAACATAATACAGGAACGCATGTTGCTGCCTATAAATACAAAGATTTTATGTAATAAAATACTTATATCAGGACTTATTTGATTCGTAGGTATATCACAATATTGTAGAGATAATTTACAACCTTGAACACTTGTAATAAATGTTACAATAATTCACTAACATAATATATAGTAGGTATATACGCTCCATAACATATTATTGTCGCTTCATCCTTCGTAATAAAGACTCGTCCTTCAATCTCGACTTCCTCAATGAAAAGTAAATACATAATTTATGAGCGAGTAACACGTCAATATCATGACCCCTTTAAATGCTATTATATAGGAAGTAGGCAGATGGGGTCTGATTTTAAGATCTACTTATGTATTTGATTCCATGATCATTGTGAATATAATTTAAATAAACGGAATAATGGAAGTAAAAACGTACAGAGATAAATATTCTTCTTCCTCTTTTTACTGTACATGATTGATTTTAATACATAGATTTTGAATGTTATACAACACAAACCTCAGAGGTAATAGGTGCAATCAAGGCGAGCACCGGGGGCACATGGGGACGGTACCCATAGAGAAGCAGCGGGAACCACTGGCTACCCGCCACCAACGCAGCTGGGATCCATAATGCCAATGTTATCACGCTCAGCACATGCACACACTACAAACAAAAAAACACGAGGAAGTCCCATATCCCCTTGGCAGATACATTATACATATTATGTACATATTAACGCTGAAAAATTTTACGGTCAGGTAATTTGATAGACCTAAACAGTTTTTTTCTTAGTCTCTACCAGGATTCGAACCCGTCATAGGTTCAGACATTAACCACTGTACAAAGGAGGCATCATAAAAAATAACTCAAGAATATTCATAAGATAATTTTCAATTACCTTTGTTAAATGCTTCTCTTCTCTAAGTATCTCGTTTCTGTAATAAATACTTTCTAATCGACTTGCTTTTCCCATGTAATAAAATCTGTAAATTGTATGAGTTTGTTAAATAAATTATATTTCAACACCATAACAATGAAGAAATAAGAAATACTAACATGCCAATAACTGGAACGACCCCACAAACGAACACATATGGAACAACATAACCCAAATGTTTTGCACCAGCTTGAGCAGAGGGCCACAATAAGGTGCATATAGTACCAGTTGCGTCACACGAGTACACTCCATATCCGAATAAGGGTGGTATAGAAAATACCACGGCATTTACCCAACTGCATGCGGTGAGCGTCCAATAGTATCGATAATAGAGATATCTCTCTGGAAAATAAACATATTAAAGAAAAAAATAACAGAGAATACGTTACTTACCAATATAAATTACTAAACCTACCTCGCCTAGTGTATCTTGCGAGCCAATATCTTTCAAGAACAATGGTGAATATAGTTGTCATTTGGAAAATTCCATAAAATTGATTCAAAAATGCAAAAAGCTGGCACGCATGTGTGCCAAATAGCCATCTGAAAAGCAAGAAAATGTTGTATATTCCTGTCTTGAGAAAAAGAAATACGTTGTCTTTGCTTGAATTATCGTGGTTCAATAAAACTAACCTTTGGCCTATTGCAGATGATGCTGCAAATGGAAAACTAAGTAAATTTCTGCCGAGTGACGCTGAGCAGACGTTAAGTATCAACACGTGGCTTTTGGAAATAAGAAGGTGACTGTGGATGAAAGTGGCAAATAGCCAACCATTGAGCAGCATCCCGAATACACCTGTTGGCACTCTTCTTATCAAATTCAAATTACATTCGACACAAGTATTAATAAGCTTTATAAATGACTGGAATGTACCCTTTAAAATAGGATGCTCTGGTGAGACATAATTAATTATGGCGATTAAAACTGCCTAACAATTTAGATCATATCAATACTTACCAAATATAATTAGACATCCTCCAAGTAATGTTTTGTAAGAACTATCGAAATAATACCATGGGCACTCGTCTTCGTTATACTCAAACAATGTTTGCATATTATTCGAACTATTGTAATTAGTTAAGGTTCGCATTAATGGTAAATAATAAATCCGAACACAATTTTCACAGTAAATTTTTGCCGTTTTTACGTCCATGTAGGCTGTGTGGTCACGGAGACTGGACAGGTTGTCGAACCAACTGGTTCATGATAAACAAAAGACGCAGATCATGTTACTTACCAGAACTACATTTTAGATTCAACTATGCAGACGGAAGCATTTAGCTCCACCGTGGTTTCACAAGTGGACAGTTGCAATACCCACAAATTCAACGATCTATCTGAATATTTTCGTCTGGCTTCACTTGCTGTCAATGTGAATAAGCTCTAGGTTTCTAGTGAAATAAAATTCGCCTTGCTTTCAGGTGTTTTATACAAAAAATATTTTAATGTCCGATGCTCTACTAATTCCTAATTCTCCGCAATCTAAATCTTTACTAATAATATAAAAAAAACTGAAGGGATTGTTTGTTTGAAGGCGCTCATCTCAGGAACTGAGCAAAAAAAAATACTACCGGGCCGATTAAAAAGAAATCACCGTTGGATATGAACAGGGTCTCTATACTCGTTATTAAGACCTGAATCGGGTAGAATTCCCTTTTAATACCGAAAATTAACTCTAGTTATAACCGTTTTTCTTCTTAGATTCTTAATGTACATAAAAAAATGTATATTAAAGTTTCGAATATGATAAAGGGCATGGTTGTTTTAATTTGTTTATTTTACAATCAGGTTTTTTGGAAAAAAATCATGAACTGAGGTCGATTTTTGGACTTTAAACCAAAACGCTAAGTCAATAATTATTGCAGTGTTTTTACATTGTGTTTATGAAATTGAAACACAGGGCATGGTTGTTTTAAATTTTGATTCCATATCCAAATATCTTTTTAATAATTTTTATACGTACTTTTACTACGGTAGATTCGCGGCGGTCCCCCGATCCCGCCTTGTAAATCACCTAGCAAGGTCGCTAGCCCCTATTAAGGCCTTAAAAGTTTCATTATAAAAACCGGCCAAGTGCGAGTCGGGCTCGCGCACAAAGGGTTCCGTAGCAGCAAATATAATAAATTACAGTTAAATCAACCTATCTCAAAAACTATAAGAGATACTTTGATCAAACCAAAAATCGTTGAAAGAGTTAATTAGCATGCATCACCTCTATTTTTTTTAGAATTTTATACCCCGTAGTTATAAAAATAGAGGGGGGGGGACATACTTTTTACGACTTTGAGAGCTGATATCTCAAAAACCGTTCACTTTAAGAAAAATGTTTTTTAGAAAACTTTATATCATTTTAAAAGACCTTTCCATTGATACCCCACACGGGTATGTACATCGAAAAAAAAAATTTCATCCCTCAGTTACATGTATGGGGGGCCCCACCCCCAATTCTTTTTTTTACTATTTAGTGTCATATTTTTGTAGCGGTTCATACAACACATATTCCCATCAAATTTCATCACTGTAGTACTTATAGTTTCCGAGTAAATCGGCTGTGACAGACGGACAGACGGACAGACGGACAGACGGACATGACGAAACTATAAGGGTTCCGTTTTTGCCATTTTGGCTACGGAACCCTAAAAAGGTACAAGTAAACAGGATGCATAATATCCAAATGAATTATTGTGCATTATAGATAAATTGACACAAATTACAATTTAGGACTTTTTGTCTTTCACAAAATAAATAGTCTTACCTATATATAAAAATGAATCGCAAAATGTGTTGGTAAGCGCATAACTCGAGAACGGCTGAACCGATTTCGATAATTCTTTTTTTATTATATTCCTTGAAGTACGAGGATGGTTCTTATGTAGAGAAAACGTAAACATGTACCACGGGCAAAGCCGGGGCGGACCGCTAGTTTAATATAAAAAAAGTACGAAACAAAACCAATATTGCATTAATTTAATATTTCTTGTCAAATAAAGTAGTGAATAGAATTAAATACTTAAATATTTTATCAGTGACGAACAAAATTATTATATAGAGTCTGTACTCTATCTACATATTATTATGATTTATATCCAAATAATCAAGGAGACTTGATAATCTAATGAAATATAATTTTTTACCAAAAGAATTATAATTAAACACCGACTTTAACATTGTCGCCTTTATTGATCTATTAAAACCTAAATTTCAAAAACGTACAACGAGAATTATTATAATCTAACAAAATATAGTCTTATTTCGTTTATAGTCGCCAATATGTTTAAAGTATTAATTGGACCGGGAAATTGTTTGGTTGTCATGCTAAATGCGCTCGTTGTATTTATTTTTATATTGACCGGTGGCTTTGAACAGTCATTTTACATATCTACCTGACAGTCACAACCGTTTATAAATAACATTAACGTACTTATATAATAGTCAAATTTTTGCCTAGTGACTTCACGCTTTCGTTCCACATATATCTACATTCTACAATAACTATAACAATAAATAAACGAACCCATCTTCCACATTTTTGACGTAATCACCTGTTGAAAATTGACGCAGCGATGTTTGAGTTTAAAACTAACCGCATACATTACTCACACACCTCGTAAGTCTGGCACACATCGATCGTCTTAGTTAATTACAGATAAGTCTGTATATGTTTTTGGCGATGTATATCCGATGAGCGCCTATTCCGTGTTATCAAACCAACTAATGTTGATATTCACGGCGAGTACGCAGTGCAGTGCCGGCACCGGACGAGTTGCGACAGGATGTTGTCGATGGAGCAATTGTCGCTAATAGTGAAGGAGCATCTCGATCAGATACAGATCAGCAAATTTATAAACCATTCCAATAAATGGACCATTCGCCAGTCCGATGTTAGCGGACGCGGCCTTTTCGCTACGGAAGATATAAGGGCAGGTGAAGTGCTATATGTGGATCATCCACTTGTTTACGGTCCACGATCCGGAACTATCATTCAAAGAGGTTGTACTATTTGCGGTAACATCGATAGTGATACACTTTTTCGATGTACAAGATGTGGTTTAGTATTATGTTCGCAACAGTGTTTAAGCAGTGATGGCCATTACGATGACTGTATACAGATTTCTGCTTGGAGCAATAAAGTACCGATCGAAGATGTGGACGAAACCCTCTTGTCGAGATGTTTGGCAGCCATAAGAACTTTGTCATTAAATGAAGATAAAAAGCAACTATTACAATCTCTACAGTCACACACTTTACCACAACACGGAAGTGAAATAAGAGATTTGGTGAAGTATTTTGACATTTCCCCCGAAGATGAACAATTAATGTCACTGGCTGTTTGCATTCTTGACGCAAATGCATTTCAAATAGCGACTCCTTATGGCAGTAGCGAAATGAGTATGCGTGGCCTGTACCCTGTATCGTCGCTAATGAATCATAACTGTGTACCGAATACGAAACACAGTTTTAATCGTGATTACTACATGGTAATCAAATCCGTAAAAGCCATTCCTGCTGGGACTGAACTTACTACATGCTACTCCGGCTTGTTGTGGGGAACTCCGGCTAGACGACTGCATTTATTTAAAACAAAACACTTTTGGTGTAAATGTGAGCGTTGCGCTGATCCGACCGAGAGAGGCACATTCTTAGGGGCTCTTAAATGTTTTGAATCAAGTTGCACTGGCTCTCTTCTTCCGATGGATCCGCTCAAAGCAACATCAGCCTGGCACTGTTTGAGTTGCGAATTGAGAGTTCCTAATAGTAATATTTGTGCCATACAAAGTGCTCTTGGCAGTTTACTTGGATCTTTAGACTTCGACAACGTTGGAGATTTAGAAAAGTTCGTTTTGAACAGGTTATTTAAATATGTTCCAAAAACAAACCAAATTGCAGTAGATTTGCAATGTCGTATCATATGGGAATTTGGAGAAAAGGATGGATTTAGGTGGCATGGTGAGTTTATTTCCTTGTCGTATTATTTAAAAAAAAACGTGAAAGAAAATTCTATGCATGAATTATTTTTATCTACGTTTACAGTTTACGATGATAACAACATATTTTATAAGATAGATCACAACTTTTCTGACATGTTTCGATGATATCGAAGGATAAAAAATATCGTCATTTTACCTTGCTCTCTATTTTATTCACTATAAATATAACACTTATACAAAATAATAATTTTGTATAAGTGTTCTCGCTTCTATGTAATGCTTCGCTTCTATCGAAATGTCGAAGATAACTTTTCAAAACTTTTTTTATTTTATAAACAACATTAGAAATTACGTATATTCTAGTAATTAGTCTTAGCATAGACTAATTAAATAAATAATTAAGTAAATAGTCTTAGTCATTAGTCTTTCTTATCTTTTAAGTTAATTTTGATAAAATATGCTATAGCCCTTACCAATAAACAATTGATGGCCCTAACTGATAGTTCACAAATTAAATAGATAGATAGAAGATAGGAAACACTTTATTGTACAATGCACACAAAAATAATATTTACAGAAACAATAATGTACAATTTGCGAAACAAACGTTAACATTTATAATCCTAGAAATATTTTATTAAATTACCTTTACATATTATGATTTTATTTTATTTTTCAAATCGAAACATCTTACACTTAGAGAATAATAATAAACATTATACTTATAACCATAATGCTATTAAATTTATGAAACAGTATCAAATTACTCACTCGTTGCCACAGCATGTATGAATCTAAGTAGATATAAAACTGTATAAGATATAAAATATATTTGATATAATATTTTCTTATATATATGCTAAAACGTAAAGTAACTGAGGCAAGAAAGAGGTAATTTATGTGAGATTATTAGAATGTAGGGACTAGAGAGTTTAGGTAACCTTTGTGTCTATACTCTGCAGGATTGATTTTGAAATTCTTTTACCCGCTTTTACTATTAGAAGTTTTCCCATCCTTATAATTCTAAGTGATCAATGAAATAAAAAATAATGCAATCATTTAACCCGCTTCAATGAACGTGTTCTATTTTACTTACACAAGTAATTCCAGTAGCTATTTTCAAAACAGTCTATTTACATCGACATCGTAACAGAATACCGTCAGTCAATTCCATTCAATCGGAGTAAACTTGACGCGCGTTCTCTTACAAATATCGCCAACGCGAAAATGATAAACGATTGCTTTGACACCGTTCAGCAATACCTGTGCGAAAACACCGCCAATGTATATTCTAATGTATTTCGATTGAGTCCATCAGATCTGGGCGGAAGAGGGCTGTTTGCAAATAAATGTATCAAGCGTGGCTCCATAATTTTTGTCAACAAGCCATTAGTCTTAGGACCACGACGCGATCGTGCCGGCGAACTGTTCTGTACTGTATGTTACAATATAAATGACTCTTGCAGTCCTTGTGAAAAGTGCGCTTTGATAACATGCTCTATGAAATGCAAAACATCGCCTGAGCATACCAAAGAATGTGCTTACGTCAACGCTAAATGGCAACCTAAGACTTCAGTGGATTTTGAACGTTCAAGAATACTTTGTAAAGCCCTCATTTACATACGATTTTTATTTTTGTCTGATAAGGATAAACAATTTCTGCAAATATTTCAAGCAAGTACAAGTAACCAAGTTTTTGAAGAATTTGAATTATTATGTGCTCAAGATATATTGCAAAACGATGATATGAATTTCTTAAAATTTGCAAATTCTATATTAAAGATAAATTCGTTTAGAATTCCAGCTCAATCTAATACCAAAACCGTCCCATTAAGAGGCTTATATCCATTATCTGCGTTTTTAAACCACAGTTGTGTACCAAATACAAGAAATATTTTTAGAACAGATTACGCTATGGCTGTTTTAGCAACGCGAGATATAGAAGTTGGAGAGGAATTATTAAGCTGTTATACAGGGCTTTTATGGTGCACTCCTACGCGGAGATATCAATTATTTAAAGCAAAACAATTTTGGTGCAAATGTCATCGGTGTCAAGATGCTTCTGAAATGGGTACTCTTTTATCGGGATTAAAATGCATCAACAAAGAATGTACTGGAACCACCCTACCTCACGAACCTCTTAAGGTCAACACTGATTGGCTATGTACTACTTGTAATATGACAATACCTATTGAAAGAGTACGCGATATTCATGGAATACTTGGTAGTCTCCTAGGTACTTTAGATTTGGATAAAAAATTATTAGAGGTTGACGAAAGGATTTTAGACAGGTTAACCAATTTTATCCCTTCTTCTAATCATATATTAGTGGATATAAGAATAAGACAGGCTTTAAGTTATGGATATGCTGGATCAACCATGAATGGTATAAAATTTGGTGTTGTTTGGTGTTGCCAAAACTAATTCAGCGTAATTCGATGTCTTTTGTTGTAAGCTGCTTTATGTTGTTATAATATTGAATGGAGAATCTTACATAAGATTAATATTATACTTCTGTATAACAAATTACAATTAGGTAGGTGGTAGGTACGTAACCAAAATTTGCTTTTGCTATGAAATATTATTGCTTTTAATTACGAGGTCCTAACATAAAAAATAATTTTTAATCAGTTTACTATCTGTCACGTCAATTTCATCTCCTTTTTCAGTGAAATGAATGAAAAACTGAGGGCTTGAATTTAAATATGTACATCTATATTCTATACCTACATGTTAAACTCGTATACCTATGCAATATGCAGCATAAGTACTGCTGTCGTCTCGCATAAGATTTCGATGAGTAATCTACCTATAATGTGGTTTAGTCAAGGTTCTGTTTACATGCGGTTAGGTACTAATGATTTATTAAATGACACAAAACCACTCTAATAGGGGTTTGACATTCTCTTATCTAATAATCAAAATGTAGAATTTACAACATTTAACCACATAACACAGAGCTAGAGCTAGAGCAAGAGCATTATTTCGTGATCTTTTAGAGTAAACGGAAACTCGTATTCAGTATTAGAACATTGCATAGAATCTTTTCAAACGCACTATAAACAATAAAAAATTAAATAATGCTCTACGCCTGTTTATACTAAAATAATTTGACATAGTGGGGTAAGAATGAGCATTCGCTCATTTGATATACCTAAATATGCACGTGAAACTGCCCTCTCGGCATACCTACTGATTTATTGATGGATTAAGGGTGCGTATAAAGCAAAATTACCAATCTTCTATTAGATGATACGTGTAATATTCAAGACCAAATCTAAAAATAAAATATATATCAAACTAGATGATATGTTCAACGATTCTGTTCAATCAAAAACATAAAATATTAAAATTGACTCGATAAAAAAAAATCACCAAGTGAGCTCTAATTTTCACACTTTTACGTTTTCTACTTGACATGGTAATACTTATTATGCGTTTATCGTGACAAAACCAAACGTTTATCTCGAGAAAAAAAGAGCGCCAAAAGTGGTTTATCGCAGATAAAACCAAAACTAAAAGTAATTACACAAAATGCTCTGACAAATATCTTGCAAATGTTTTAATATAATTGTTTATGAAAAAAAAATCATAATAAGTATTACCATGTCAAGTAGAAAACGTAAAAGTGTGAAAATTAGAGCTAACTTGGTGATTTTTTTTTATCGAGTAAATTTTAATATTTTATGTTTTTGATTAAACAGAATCGTTGAACATATCATCTAGTTTGATATATATTTTATTTTTTAGATTTGGTCTTGAATATTACACGTATCATCTAATAGAAGATTAGTAATTTTGCTTTATACGCACCCTTAACCACTAATACATTATATAACAATAACCCCTTTTAATTTTTATAAAAGAGCTTCTAAAAGCCCAAATAATGCAATTATATTTATAGAAAAATTATTATTGTAATTTATTTTGATGACAAACTTGGCCGAATATGCGTAATGATCTAGATCATTGACCTATAAAAGACTTGACGGTTAATAAATTTGTTTATAAACCGCTTTATTTTGCTGCGTATTTTTGTCAGCTCATACGTGTGGAAATAACTCGTGAATTGCGACTAAATTTTTATTTTTATCTCATAATATTCTAGAATTAGGGAATGGAAAATACCTTACAGAACCAAATGATTTTTGTATACCTACCTACTTAGATTCAGTAAAATGAAAATTACTAACAACTTAAAATTTTGTTTATCGATAATTTGGAAGTATGGATGCACATAGTTTGAACATATTTGGATGAAACTTGGTAATTACAGCATTATCAGATAATTTACCAGAATAAAACCAAAGCCTGTTGAGTTTTGCCCGAGATATCTGGTCTTATCTGTGGTGGAACCATTTTATTTTATAATATCAAACTAAGTTATAATTTACTAACAAATTTGCCTTTGTATTTTGTAATTAGATGAACGCAGAATTTGTTTCGATTCAGCTGATGATTTTTTAGGTCACAAAACACTTCGCATTCTGCTAGCAATTACATGCAACAAGTTTTTACATAGGCATTTTATTTTCACTTTTTATTATCTTTTTACACATTATTCAAAGCGTTTCGTAGAGACTATAGATTTAATTTGATTAAAAATTTTAATTTTAATTTTAAAGATACATATACAAATACTTTTATTACTTATCTCATTTATATTCTTATCACATGTTAAATAAGGATATTCACTTAAAACAAACATCCATGCATTTAAATTTAAAATTAATCATTCGCTCATAGCACTGCGCAATTCTATAATGCTTAGTATCGGATATGAAATGCATAAAATATAACGCATAACTGTGTATTATTTTAAAATATGCACATAATGGCATTGTGAGTTCAGTGCATTGCGTCGAGCAGTTACTGCGCAACAAGTGAATAAAATCGTGTACGATAATTGCGCGGGAGGCAGTTGTTCGATCGATCGCCGTTGACATGGGCGCCGCTGCAAAAAACGCCCGTCCTCACGTGGTCACCAGGTGGATTGGTTTACCTGTGCCGTTAGTATTACGTGACTAAACCCCACCTTACGTACAAATTAATACATCAAAGGAAAATTGGCACCAGATCGATTCGCGTAGTACCTAATCGCTATTGTTGTGGTAATCATTGAGTAACAGTTTTATTAGTGCATCACGATGTGTTGATGGATGTCACATATTTTATTCTCTACACGTACAATGTACCTACATGCGTTAAACATGAAAGAGATAGCATTTTGAATACTTGTGTATGCATTTAGTTTGCAATAAAAGGTTCGTACAAACTTTGCCAACTATTCGTGTTATCTATTTAGGATGCAAATCGTTGAGAGCATGATATATTACAGTTATAACGCGTCACTATACAAAAAAAATGTTGTGTGGTTTTATGAAACCACGGTAAAAGTGAAACTGTTCGAACGGTTCCGAACACTGCTTTGTGTAGCGCATGTCGCGTGACGGTCGGCTGCCGAGTAGGTAGGTATACCTACTCGGCAGCCGCGATACACGCGACATGCGCTACACAGACCAAAAAGTTTGAGACGATGTAATAAAAGTTTCACTAAAAGTAAGAGACTGCTTCTAAGATAGTAATATTTTTATTATCCTGGTAGGTACCTACATACTATGTACCTACATCGAGTTGTACCTAAGAATTAATAACAACTTTCATAGCTTGAATTTTTTTTAATTATTCAGGAATGAGTATTAAGTATTACCTAATTAATAATTATTGCTCTCTTCACCCTTTAACTTACTCTCGTAAGTTGCGACTACTTATTTAACATATAAGAGCTATAATAATATTATTTCTTATGTGTGCAATGTTTAAACTCGCTAAGCAACGTATTTTGTACAACCTGTGGCTTATAAGATTTAAATATTACTTCTTATTTCTATAATTTACTTGTTGTGTCCCGTGTTTTAGCCGCATTGCTCCACTCCTATTGGTCTTAGTGTGATGATATTTCTTGTATAATGTATAACCTTCCTCGATTAAAGGGCTATCTATCAATGAAATAACTTTTCATATCAGACAGAATAGTTCTTAAGAACACCGCGTTCAAACAAAAAAAATTGTTCAGCAATTATATATTCAATTACATGCCACTAACGATTGTTAAAATTCTATACAATTTTTGTCCAGTTTTATATAGGATATTATATATATTTCAGAGCTATCGGAAGCGCGGTTGTCGCTGAAAGAGAGCCTCTGCCGCAGCACGCTGCGCACGTTGGCGGCGCTGGGGCTCGGAGACGCCCACTTGCGGGGCCTGCTGTTGTACCACCTGCATGCTTCGCTGGCGGAACGCGCCCGACGCTGCCCTGAGTTATACGAAGTACGTTTCTATCTTTTGTTCAAATTTAGTTCGTCATTTTCCAAATTGGATCGCGAATTTTAGTTGTTATTCTCAGTTTTGTGTTAAAAGCAGTATTATATTTTCTTAAAAAGGATATTACCAGATTTTGTGCAAGAAATATTCCTAACGTTTTAAGGATAAATTGGCACTTCTTCAAAAACTGCTTCCTCCTTCCACTAGGAAGATACCACTTCCAATACATATTTACTTTATTTATATAATCCATTTCAGGACCTCAAGATTGAAATTGAGAGCACAATCGAACAAGCTTATCATATTCTTCAAGACGATATATCCTCACCCCCAGACTTAGAACTTCGGCACCAATATCTGGGGCCAGGGTGTGAAAAACCTCACGAAGAACGATTTTTAATTCTAGATTCATCAAGACCGAATTAATATTATATAGATTTTGTAAATATAATTTATATCGTAGATTTTTAGTCGAAAATAGTAAATGTACACGAACTGAATTTTTATATTAATAAAATGCTATTAGATTGCATGAACTATTTGTTTTATTTAAAAAAATACTAAAATTATTCTATGTTTATTAATAATATAGTTATATAAGTAATTTTTAATTTGTTTAATATTAACAGTAGGTATTCTCAATCCATAAAATTTTTCTATCACAGTTAACATAATAGGTAGGTATTTTACTGTTTTATTAAAATGACCTGCGAAGCGAGCCATATAAAGGGACACACAGAAACATTAATTTAATCACATCAGCGCCAGTTTAAGAATCACAGTCACGAGATTCACCCAAATAATTTGCTGAAGTTTATTTTGTCATAAAATAAAAACGATTTATGTTTTTCATGTACCTACTTTATATTCAAAAATGAAATCATAGTTATCTAGATTTTAAAACTAAAATTCTTAAAGCCACAAATAGGCGTAGGCCAATATTGAATCCACCATAAAAACTTGATAAATGAGAGAAATGTTTTCGAAAAGCTTCCCACTCAGAAAACCATTTTTGAATAGGGCCGTTGAGAAACGTATTTTTACGACATGTACCTACAGACCTATTTATACTGTGGTTCAATTCAATTTTTTCGAAGGGTGGCAATTTTGTTTGAGTACAATTCTGCCAATGTCACGTTGGGAATTGTGGTTGCGTGTCGTAAAAATACTTCACTCAGAGCAATAAACCATACTTCACGATCAGCTGTTGTTATCAAATAAGTGAATGTCAAATATGAAATATCAGCTGTCTGTCAATGTTGACGCTAATTTGCTGGTCGACCTATATTTCAGAATTGCGAAATCCATTAGTTTATTCAGTGATGATTCAGTGCTTAAATGTATTTTTTCAATAAAAGAATAGTGCAATAATAATAAATCTACGTTAAAACATATTCTTATTACCTACATGAAGTTTGAATAGATTATAAAATCGAAGATTAAAACGCTTACTGATAAAAAATACATAGATTACTTGTAATAAGTGTAGATAATTAATGCGATATTCACAATTATCTCAGTATCTTGTAGTGTGTGTACGTGGAATATCGCAAAATATAATGCAAACAAAAAGACAAGCTCTGTTACTCTCTTCATCAAATTGCCATGGATATTCTTTATTGGAGTTTGCGAGAGACGAGATATGCAATTTCTTAAAAACGTAAGAATGCCTTTAATGTTAATTATAAATTCTGAGGGATATTATTTACTCAGAAAAGAAGCTAAAGAATAACTAGATTTTAAAAGAAACAGCTAAATCTTATTAAGTACCATCCACATTTTTAGTAAAAGTTTTGCATTGAATTTGCCTACCTATTTATTGAAATTTTGAGGTCGAATTGAATTCTCATTTATTCCATTTTTCATATGCTCTATTTGATATAAGATAATAATAGCAAGCCCCAATAGTATTGTTATACTGCTTATTGACTGTTATTCTATGTATTTCATATTATTATTTAGTAGTAAGCAAATGTTAATTATGTTAAATGCTTCTTTGCTGTTTTTGCAGACCTTTTGATTGAACATACTAATACTATAATTATACTATCCTACATTGTGATATAAAATTCAGTAATTTGATTAAAATTGTAATGGCAATGAGCATACTTCTTCTAGGAACAATGTTGAGGAATTAATATTTGTACCATATGCACAAAACGATTTTGACGGCTATACAAATAAAATCAAAGAAGTCATCAACCCATGGGGATTTTCTGTGAAAGGATTGCATACATATGGAGACCCAATAGATGCAATAAAAACTGCAAAAGGTATCTTTATAGGTGGAGGGAATACTTTTCTTTTACTAAGCAGATTATATGAAAAAAAAATAGTACAGTTAATAAAAGAAAGGGTGGACAATGGAAGCTTGGTGTATATGGGAAGTAGTGCAGGAACAAATGTAGCAACAAAAAGTATTCATACAACGAACGACATGCCAATTATTTATCCTCCCAGCTTTGATGGTATTGGTCTTGTTCCATTCAATATAAATCCTCATTATTTTGATAAAGTTGAGAGTGAAACCCACAAAGGAGAGACCAGAGACCAAAGAATAAGTGAATATATGGAAATGGACCATGCTAATTCAGTACTAGGATTGAGAGAGGGTTCAATTCTATTTGTCAATGGGAACTCTCTTATCTTAAAAGGAGTGGCTGGCGCTGTTGTGTTCAAAAAGTAAGTATGATGTTTATATAAACAGAAACTACATACATAGAACATAAAATATTAGTTAAAAAATCTATTATTTTGTTTTTCAGGAATGAAAAGAAAATCGAGTATGATGTTGGCACAGATGTGTCGTTTTTATTAGAAAAAAATTAAAATATAATTCTAATGTGCATAGTGTCATATATCTATGCAGAATGCCAGCTGCAACCTATCGTAATTCCTAAGAATATATTTTTTTATTTATAAAAGTAAATTATTGCATTGAATATGCTGTTTAATGAAATAAGTGTCAATTCTAACAAATGTTTAATAAAATATTACTTCACTGCATACTATTTATTTTTAACTAAATCTTGTGCAAGGCAGAGTGTTCACCATAATTTTTCAAGATTCTGCAAAGTAGCAGATTCATTGTTACATTCATGATCTACACTATAGTTTTTCATTTGACAATCCAGCACAATTCACTTTTAAAGTCTACCACTATAAGGGTGACTGCGTCGATGTCAGCCGCTGACTGGGGCTTCCATGAGCAAGGCCCGTGCCGCTTGGAACAGAGAGTTTTGTGGGGCGACTCTCGCCTGTCCCATGCGCTCTGCGGCGGGCAAGTGACACAAGTACCTCCGCAGAGCTAAATCTCTTCTTGCACTTAGCCCGCGCGTGATCTCGCAACCCAAACCGAAGAGCACTTCACGCTGCCGTTTTCTTTTCTCCATTGCCACCTTTAATAAAAAATTACAGTATAATTTTCTAAATAGCATATTTAATTTACAAATCAAATTAGCCCATTTACTTATTGGGTATACACTGATATTTATTCGCAAATAATAACATACAATATATTCTTATGATATTTCTAAAAACACTTATAAATTAAAGTTATCACTTATCATATTTCTAAGGTGCACAATCCCTTTTACACAATTGAATGATACATAATTACATACTCTACTTGTGCGTATTAAATAATAACTCACTATACAAAAAAACACTTTGCATAAAATACCTGTATTGACGCAACTGGATGAAGATCATTAACGTCTGGTACATTTGAAGCACTATCTTGTTCTTCATGTTTACCATTTGTTAACGTTGTCCCATCGCTGGTTGTATGCGATTCATTTTCCAACTTCGCTGATTCTCCATTCTTTTCCAATATTTTCTGTACCTTATCCTTTCCTGCCATATTTACTGATAGACCGAGCCTTGCAAGAACCCTTTCAGGTCGCCATCTATCTCGCGCACCGCCCGTTGGAGGTTTTTGTTCACGGCGGTTAACATCAGCCACGAGACTAGCCCAATCGACGCCCAAAGCATCCCCAAGACCTGCTAAAATACGTCAATATTTAGTTGTAAACACTGTGATAGATAGTTTTAGTAAAGTAAAGACTTGTTAGTTACAAGTCTTTTTATAATTTTTAGGAGAAAATATTCACGAAACTGAAATACAAGTAATAATTAAATTTAATAAAATAAAATTGAGTTACTTTACGTTCTTTGACGATCTTTAATGTTGTCGAAATTCTAACAACCTAGTGATGATAAATTTGTACACTTACTTCGCGTTTTCTCTTCCTCAAGCTCGCCATCGGATATTTCCTCGAAATCCAGATTGGCAACATCATCCTCATCCTTACCATCTTGTGAATCTTTCTCCTCACAGGCGCCGTTTGTTTCCTTAAAATGACAATTTTTTTTTTATTATACCCACTTGATATATGCATTACATAATACATTACTTGCTATAATATTATCTTGTCTTCACCTGGGTATTTTCTTTTTCTCCACCCTCAAGTTTTGATTTACTTTCGTCCCCTAACTTTTCTGTTTGGCTATCTTCATCAACAGTCTGATCAAGCATCTGTATAAAGTTATAAATATTTGTGTAATACTTTCATTTTATATACAATTAAATCAATTTTTTTATATTAGAACAAGCACTTACATCATCACGTTCTAAAATATCATCAGGATCATCACTAATTTCACTCAAATCATCTGGTATTGGTTTGTCATCCACTTCTGTTTCTTCATGCGCTGAAGCTATGGGGGCTTGGGCTGCGATATCTTTCGATACTTCTGTTTCGTTTCGTGGTCTTCGTTTATTGTTGTCATTACGTCCATGATCCATTCTCATTCCACGGTTATAATCATCTGAAAGGTATAATCGGTTATAATCTTAATATATATAAATCTCGTGTCACAATGTTTGTCCTCAATGGACTCCTAAACCACTAAACCGATTATAATAAAGTTCACACACCATGTGCAGTTCGATCCAACTTGAGAGATAGGATAGGTTTTATCCCGGAAATCCCACGGGAAATGGAACTATGCGGGGTTTTCTCTGAAAACGCGGGCGAAGCCGCGGGCGGAAAGCTAGTCTCATATATATAAAAGTATATGTGTTAATAATTTTTAACTTCAAGAGACAGCCCACAATTAAATTATAATTATATACCATGCATACGATTGCGATGAGCGCCTGGATGACCTCGATGGCGCCAGCCTTCGTCTTGTTCTTTATCACCCCATTCGCTCATCTGCCAATCATAAAACATATTAATTATGAATTAACACCATAATAGATAATGAATAAGCATAATTTCGTACCAGCATGAGGACTGGGACAGCCAAGGAATATATGGGACAGGATAAGGCAGGCAGGTTCTTTTCTTTTCCTATAATCTATCAACTCATTCCAATAAACAGTCTTGTAATATAAAGCAACCTAGAGCCAAAGAGGAAAGATTTGCTTATTAAAATAATTCATGCCATCACACATACTTCATAGTAAATTACCTGAGACTCATGCATAGGCCAGTGCCGTTCCCGGCCCCAATCACCTGATCCACGATAATCTTCATTGTCCCATTCTTTATGATGCATATAGCCACGCTCACGGTCCAATGAACCAGATCGTCTTTCCCAAGAATGGTCCCGATGGCGACGATCGTCGTAACCTGTAATAATAAATTTAATGTTATTAAAAAACTTTGATCAATATTTGTTAACTCAAAAAAGATAATTTTAAATGAAAATAAAAACTCAACCCATATCTACACGGGAATCTCCCATAGGTTCACCATACATTCTGTCTTCATCTTCGGGATAGCCTCTGGATGGGCCAGGCATATCATACCCTGGATCATAATGCCTATCTCTTCCTTGAATGTAGCCTGGAGACCTATCGCTATCTCGTGGCATACTACCATAACGATCATCCATTCTATCATAATGCTCCATATTATGCCCATGATCATATTGTCGTTCCATATCATAATCACCTTGTTCCCTATCCATACTATCCATTCTGTCTCTTTTGATAGATCGATCTCTTTCAAGTCGGTCTTGCTTTCTTCCCCCTCTTTCAGAATGGGAATCTTGCCTATCTTTCGAAGAAGATGGATTTTTATCAGTTTCGAGGGCTCTATTAGATATGGCTGCTAAAGCAGCTAAACGCTCTTCTGGCCGAGGGAGTAACCTTTGCATTGGTTTGTTTGGTTTTTCCAATCCTTTGTCCGACCTTCCACTTCCTAAGCCTCGCTCTCTGCCGCGACGCTTATCATCTCGTTTAGTGTCCTTATTATTACGATCTCTGCCTCTATCTTTTCTGTCATGTCTGTCTTTTTCTTCATGTTTTTCTTTTTTTCTTTCCGCGGACCTACGACGGTCGCGTTCTCTACTAGCTGATCGTTTTTTGTGTCGTTCTACACTGCCTTCTCTTCGTGTTGGTTTTTTTGGTGACACAGGTCTGCTTCGTTCTACGCTTTCTTTCCGCCTTGGTTCTTTTGGGTTAGACCCATGACGACGTGGAGAGCGAGATCTACCCTTTTTAGGAGACCTACTACGCGCTCGTACTCGCTCTCGCTCCTTATCGCGCTCCTTGTCTTTTTCTTTTTCTTTGCCACGGTCCCTCTCTTTATCTCGCTCTCTTGTGGATTGTGGTGATCCGCTTCGATTTCTCCTTTGTGGAGATTTGCTATGTTTCGAAGTTGTTTTTGATAGTAAACTTTTTGTTGTTATTGGTGGTGTTCCACCAGACTTTTTACCTGGTGAAAGAGATTTCTTACCAATTGCTTTTTTTGTCACAGTTTTCTTTTTATTCTCCTCATTTTTTTTCTGCAATCTATCATCCTTTTTAACACTTCCTTTCTTAGTTTCAGATTTATCTCTTTTTGCAGGATCAGTTTTAAGTATTTTCTTTTTAGCTGGTGTGTCACCATCTGATGAAGAACTTGAATTTCTCTTTAATTTTCCTTTCTTTGCTCTTTTTTTAGCATCCCTTAAAAAATTTAAAATACAATTATAAGAGATCTTTTATTTATTAAGTACTTAAATATATATTTATACAGGGTGGTAGCATCATAGCAACTTTTATAAAATTTTATTTAATAAAACGATAGTTTAAAATTTAAATCAACATTTTTAGTTAATTTCAAGTTATGCAATAAATTTATGAATTTTAGTTGTTAAAAATTAACACTCTTAACTCATTGTATAAATATTAGGAATTTAACAGGCATGTTTTTTTTTCTTAAATTGGCACACTGGTGACCATATCTTTTTTTAACACCATATTAGATTAAACTTAGAAAAAAATATGCAAAACATGAAATTTGAGTTACATCTTCTTTAAAACCACTATGTATAAAATATTTACAAATTAAAATTATGGTTTAATATTCGATAGTGCATTTATCCACCTATACTGTGTCAAAGAAAAAGATCGAAAATATTCCTTCATTTGGAGTCACAGCACCAGACAGAGTGGCAAAGGCTATTTTTTATAGAATTTCAGAACAATGTTGGAACAACAATCATTTAACAACCACCATAACATTCTCTATTTCCAGTTACCAAATTATCAATTTATTACACCACACCCTGTATAAACTAAAACATAAAATCTTCTTTTAGATAATGCAGTCTAAAAAATATTTAAATATGTTTTGAAAGAAGGAAAAAATCCATAGTTCCCGTTCCCGTGGAATATCCGGGGATAAAACCTATCCTACATGTTAATCCAAGTTACCCTCTATATGTGTGCTAAATTTCATTGTAATCGGTTCAGTAGAATTTGCGTGAAAGAGTAACACACACACACACAATTTCGCATTTATAATATTAGTAGGAAGTAGGATAGGATATTGACTCTACCACTCTCTAAAAGAGCATCTTAGTAGTTTCTTGGCGGTTCTTACTTCTTCTCTGTAGAAACTGCTTTCCGAATCAGTGGTAATTGGTAAAACTATGTTATGATAACGATTCAAAAGTGCTTCTAGAAGAAGTCTAATTAATTAAATAAATGTTTGAGTTTGAACTAGTTGTAACAAAATGCATAAGTGATGCATCTAGTTCTAGGATCATGTGACATATATACATTATGTTTACAATCTATGATAATATTATACCTGCCAGAGGATGAAGATGAGGAACTTCCATCAGATGAGGATGATGTCACACTTGACGTGCTAGAACTTCTAGATGATGATGAACTGGATACCACTTTTTTCTTTTCTTTACTCATATCTTTATTAGAGTCCATTTTCAGTTGTAATTCTAATTCACGTTGCAGCTGTAGCCGCCTTTTTTCAAGAACATCTGTATCTGCATATTCCAAATCATTTTGGTCCCAATTATCAATCTCACCATCTGGACTTCGACCCGTTCTCACAACAACAGTTGAATGTAGTCTACTTTTCGCATCGTCTTTTAGCAATCGCTTCTGGTCACCATCTTTGATAGCAGCTCTTTGTTTCGAAGGGCTGATCAGTGTGTGAGTTGAAGCAAACTTGCAACTTTTACCATACGCACAGCTGCCGTGTTGGGCCCACTGCCTGCAATATTCAGCAGGTTTTTTAGCACTTGAACTAGATGCCTTCTTAGTACCGAGACGCTCGAAGACACTGGGTCTATTCGACAAGTCCTTTGTTTTTGGTAATTCAACAGTAATTTTCCTTTTTCCTTGTTTTGACATTATAATTGAAAAACATTTGTCTTTTAATCAACTACAATACAGCGAATATGAAAATAAACATTCATCACAAACACAATTTTCTTAAATGTAACCACGAAGATGCTTTCACAAATCAGATAAAAGTGGAAGTACTGAATATATCTTTCTGAATTCGTATAACCTAAACTCAAATAAAATATTAAACTCGGTACTTAATAAAATTCGTACACTTGTAAATAATACACCGGAAAATAAAATCATAAATCAAAATTCAAGACTCAAGAACGCCTGCATTTTGGTTCTCCAAAACGAAAATGCAATTGACAAGTGAGTAGTGACACTTGACCACAGAACATAATATATAATCAGGGGAGCACTTGACGGTCATTCCTTTTTTTAACGGGCAATATCACGGCCAATCACGGCAATAGGCACCTTTCTGAGGGCACCTTAGATAGAAAAAAAAATCTGACGAAAAATTCTGATCCATATATCCACATACTGCTAACAAGCAACGCATCATTTTTCCTTAGATCTTCGAATCTTTTGACTGAAAGATGAAGTATTTTGATGTGAAACTGTTAAGTTGTGAAACGGGCATATGTGGTATTACCACAAAACAATTTAAACCATGATTTAAACTGTGATTTAAACACAGTCTAACTTTAAACCAGGGATCTGTCACACATCAAACAAATCAAAGTGTCAAAACCAGATTAAAGAGAACCCGCGCTTAAAGATAAACCCTGTCTATAGTTTTTTGCGGTAAGATAGTTGATATTTAAGGGATTAGGTATAGGTTTTATTTAAAAAATATTCAAAAATAGAAGCCCCGCGTAGGATGGGTAGGTCGAATTGCAACCCGCACCGTGTATCAACAGGATTATCAGGTTATACCAACAATATCGTATTTTTAACGAGCGGGTTTTAAGTCGCTCTTAATCGTCTCTAACACTCTGATACGTATAATTAACAGGTTATTATCTCGTTCGATTGCTTAATCACGCTAAATCGTGTCGGGCAATGACCTAGTAATCGTATTGATTCCATTCTTGAGCATCTAAAATGTATATATCTATAACATAAATTATCATATTTTAAGAAAAGCACAACTATCCCCAATGGTGCAATGGGTCTCAGTGGTCTCAATGGACAATGCTTAGAATATCGGACGTGCAAAAATTAAAGTGATTTATCAATTTATCCGTACATTATCCACAACACGAATGCTCCAAACGGTAAAAGAAAACATTATCAGGAAACCGGCATCTTCAATAATCAAAAGTTCTAAGACATTCTTAGAAGACCACTGGAAGACATTCGACTGCGAAGAAGAATGGCCTGACCAACAATTTACACTATGCATCATGGCGGAAAAAACGATCCGTGTGATTGTGATAGCGTTCTTGTACATATATCCATTAACCAACTTGTCTCATTCTAACTAGGTGACCATGGCTTAAAAATTATGGGACAAAAGCGAGTGAGATAATGTCCGGTACATATTAAATTACATTGATTTAATTTATACAAAAATAATTATTTAATTTATAGTAAATCGTCTTTGGTGATTGTGGCTAATAGGTACTGTACAAGAAGCTTATATGGTACTGTACAAGGCTAATAATATCAATGTACAGTCTATGGTGGTCTTAGATCATTAAGTAATGGATAACACTCACAGGCGCTTCCCCTTTTGCCGAGGTATAAGATTTTTCAAATCGAAAAATCTTATGCATTCATAAAAACTACTTGCGTAATCGATTACAAACACTGTGCGTATTCGTAAAACATCGAAAGGACGTCTGCGAGTGCTCCGCTAAAAATGCCGTTTTGTGCTGTCAAGTCTTGCAGAAGCAAGTCAAACACATCAAATATTAAAAAAGATGGAATAACCTTTCATTTTAAGTATTTTTTTATTTTTTTTACGTAAATATCAATTTAAATGCAATTTCTAATAATCGTCGATGTATCGTTTAGCGATATGATCAAGACAAATAATCGAGTCATGTGTTTACTCGATCATTGATGCGGCCTCACGAGACTATCATGGAAAGAAAATATACAAATTTAATCTTTATGAACTAAGAGATAAAGTTGAATTTAAAACGCGATATTGAACCGCATTCCCCACGAGACTATATTTTAAAGAAATACAAATTTAGCGAGACTATCTTGAAAAGAAATACAAATTTAATCTTTATGAACTAAGCGATAAAGTTGAATTTAGAACGCGATATTGAACCGCACTCCCCACGAGACTATAAAGCGATGTAGCGAGACTATCTTGTAAAGAAATTCAAATTTAATCTTTATGAAATTAGTGATAGAGTTGAATTTAAAAACTCGTCGCTTAAAAGGTCGTAAATTTTTACGACTTTCTTAGTGACGGACTGCTTTTAACTTGAACGTCGATAAAAAAATATTTTTCTAAGTAAAATTTGAAATGAGATGAGAATTAATCTTTATTATATTAAAATTTTACACAACTGCATAAAAAGGAGTATAATGTTTATTTTGTAAGTCTTGTATACTATATGTATTTATTAAAATTTACGCTCGGTTACTTTTAACTGGCAGAACATTTTAATGGTACGGAACCCTTCGTGCGCGAGTCCGACTCGCACTTAGCCGTTTTTTTTGTAATGTTAATCTTGTAACCTTTCTATTATGTAATCTATACTATAATATTATAAAGCTGAAGAGTTTGTTTGTTTTTTTGTTTGTTTGTTTGAACGCGCTATTCTCGGGAACTACTGGTCCGATTTGAAAAATTCTTTCGGTGTTAGATAGCCCATTTATCGAGGATATAGGCTATATATCATCACGCTACGACCAACAGGAGTGGAGCCACGGGGGTGAAACCGCGCGGAGCAGCTAGTTTGTTTATATGTATGTATTATATTATGTATTTCAGATTTACAAAAAATCCTGCTTTAAGGCTAAGGTGGATTGAATGCTGTGGGAGAAAATCAGAATGGACATCTCGGTACAGAAATAATAAAAATTTCTATACCGATATTTATTTTATTGAATATAATATGTGATGTGTTGAATAAATACATATTCAAATACAAATAAAATGGCGTTTTATTGTTTTTTCGTATGCATATAATAATGATGAAAACGTTACAAATTACCTGTGTAGTATTTTTTATGAATATAATATTAATGTTATTTCTAATTTCAACAAAATTATTATTTTTGTAATATCGATATGGTTACATCCCTTTAGAGCGATTGTATTATTACGTATATAATATGTACAGAGATTTTTCTGTGTAATCGATGTCTGTGTGCAAAAACATGTAGTCTGTCAATTTTGTAATAGTTTGAGTTTGTAAAGACACAAATTATTTTTGTGAATGTGTGATTATGTTTCAAAGTGTGAGTTACCCTCCCCGCACCAAAATCGGCAGAAAGTTTAGTTAGAACATTTGCCAGCGTGCTCCATCCATTAGGACTTAGGACCTAAGTCCTAATGGATTAAGAATGAATTAGATCATTGTCCCCGTTTTCCAATTACAGCACTAGAGCGCATTATGCGGCATAATGCTTAACGTTGAATGTTCCAACTACAGCAACGCTTCGCACAATCGAGCACTAGAAAAAGTAATGCGCGTGAATTGATGCGTGCAATCGATTTATCGTTAGTAATTATTAATTGTTGGAAAAAATTTTAAAGCTTTCGTTTCATTGTAGTTTTTTCGAAATAATCAAAGTTAATTCAAATTGTGTTAAAAAAATTAATATAAGTATGGATGAAGGTACAAACATTGAAAAAAATGTTAATGAAATAATCAAAATCCAAATTACTTAAAATAATCGTAAATATTTTATGTATTTATTATGTATACCACTTTATTTACACATTAATGAGGTTATTGCTAACTCTATGAATATTTTTTTTTTTCAACACTGAACTTAGCGCAACCTGCTGGTGCGTTTCACGTTCCAATTAAGCATCAGCATAATTCGGCATTGTGCGGCACTGAGTCGCATTATGCTCTGTAATTGGAAAACGGGGTAAGTACCTAAGTCTTAGGTACTTAATGATCTAAGATGGTGGTAGCGGTAGTCATGGATACTGAAGTCAACAGTTTAACACTGGCAATTATTGTCAAAATATGTCAACGTCAAATGTGGTTGTTTCTCTGTCTATGTGGTGGTTCATTCATTTCAGTAATTTCTGTAATTTAAAAATAAAATCAATATTAAATTAAATATTGTCCAATTTATGAAATAATAATAACCAACAAGAGATAACCAAAATGCCGATGCTAGATGGGAAAGAAATTGAAATATTTTTTGTAAGTATTCGAAATATATAAATCTGAAACGAAACTTACGGTTTTGATAATAGTTACATACAGTAATACGATTTCGACTAGTACGCAATTTTCTCTAACTTGCCAATCGAAAAAGTCTAATAGGCATAGGCAGTACCTATTGAATGTAACTATCTAGTTCGAAATTTACTCCTATTCATAACAATTTGGCTAAGTAGCATCTACAATTATTAACATAAGATTGTCTGTTATTGTCACTTATTTAAAGCATAAAATAAATAATGATAAATATTTTCAATTTTACAGAGTGAAGAAGATCTTCCTTACGAAGAGGAAATTTTAAGAAATCCTTTTTCTGTAAAGCATTGGCTTCGGTATATTGAACATAAGAAAGCTGCCCCAAAACAAGAAATAAATCTCATTTATGAAAGAGCATTAAAGGAACTACCTGGTTCATTTAAATTATGGTACAATTACTTAAAATTGAGAAGAAGTCAAATTAGAGGAAAATGTATAACAGACCCAGCATATGAAGATGTTAATAATTGTTTTGAAAGATCTCTAGTGTTCATGCATAAAATGCCAAGAATATGGATGGACTACTGTAGTTTCTTGACTGATCAATGTAAGATTACCACAACAAGAAAGGCTTTAGATAGTGCATTAAGAGCATTACCTATTACTCAACATCATAGAATTTGGCCCCTTTATCTAAGTTTTTTAAAGAAACATGACATTCCAGAAACAGCAGTTCGTGTTTTTCGTAGGTATCTTAAGTTATGCCCTGAAGACACTGAAGAATACATTGATTATCTCATTTCAATTGATAAATTAGATGAAGCTGCTGTCAAACTGGCTCAAATTGTTAACAATGAGAATTTCCAGTCAAAGCATGGTAAATCAAACCATCAACTGTGGAATGAGTTGTGTGAACTTATTTCTAAAAATCCAGATAAAATTCATACTTTGAATGTTGATGCCATTATCAGAGGAGGCCTTCGACGCTACACGGATCAGTTAGGTCACTTATGGAATTCTTTGGCAGATTATTATGTAAGAAGTGGTTTATTTGAAAGAGCTAGAGATATATATGAAGAAGCTATTCAAACCGTAACAACAGTTCGTGATTTTACTCAAGTTTTTGATGCATATGCACAATTTGAAGAACTAAGTTTAAGCAAAAAAATGGAGGAGGTTGCCAAAAAGCCTAATCCTAGTGAAGATGAAGATATTGATTTAGAACTAAGGCTAGCTAGATTTGAGTATTTGATGGAAAGAAGATTATTACTACTGAACTCTGTACTGTTAAGACAAAATCCACACAATGTAGCAGAATGGCATAAAAGAGTTAAGTTATATGAAGGCAAACCTCATGAAATTATTGATACTTACACAGAAGCAGTGCAGACTGTTGATCCCAAACTAGCAGTTGGAAAATTGCATACCTTGTGGGTAGGTTTTGCAAAATTTTATGAAAATAATGATCAAATTGAAGATGCAAGATTAATTTTTGAAAAGGCTACACAAGTGAGCTATGTTAAAGTAGATGATTTAGCATCTGTTTGGTGTGAATGGGCTGAAATGGAAATACGACATGAGAACTATGAAGAGGCATTGAAATTAATGCAAAAAGCTACTGTATTGCCCAGTAGAAAAGTAGCATATCATGATGAAAATGAAACAGTACAAATGCGTCTTTATAAATCTTTAAAAGTATGGTCAATGTATGCAGACTTAGAAGAAAGCTTTGGTACTTATAAGTCTTGCAAGGCTGTTTATGATCACATTATTGACCTAAAAATAGCCACCCCACAGATAATTATCAATTATGGCCTGTTTCTTGAAGAACATAATTACTTTGAGGAAGCATTTAGAGCATATGAAAAGGGGATAGCACTTTTTAAGTGGCCAAATGTATATGATATATGGAATACATACTTGACCAAGTTTTTAAAAAGATATGGTGGTAGCAAACTCGAAAGAGCAAGAGATCTCTTTGAGCAGTGTTTGGAACACTGTCCCCCAGAGTTTGCCAAGTCTATATTTCTATTATACGCCAAGTTAGAAGAAGAACATGGTCTTGCTAGACATGCAATGTCAGTTTATGAACGGGCCACTACGGCAGTCCTACCAGAACAGATGTTTGAGATGTTTAACATCTATATAAAGAAAGCTGCAGAAATTTATGGTGTTCCAAAAACGAGGCAAATATATGAAAAGGCAATTGAATCCTTATCGGAAGAAAATGCAAGAGAAATGTGCATTCGTTTTGCAGAAATGGAAACTCGCCTTGGTGAAATTGACAGAGCTAGAGCTATATACGCTCATTGCAGTCAAATGTGCGATCCTAGAATCACAGCAGAGTTTTGGAATACTTGGAAAGAATTTGAAGTGAGACATGGAAATGAGGATACAATGAGGGAGATGCTTAGAATAAAGAGAAGTGTCCAAGCAACATATAACACACAAGTGAATATGATGTCAGCACAAATGTTAAGTTCGGCAGCACAAGCGGCTGGAACAGTGTCTGATTTGGCACCAGGTATGAAGGATGGAATGAGAATGTTAGAAGCTAAAGCTGCTGAAATGGCAGTTCAAAGTAAGGGTAACATACTGTTTGTTAGAGGGGAAACTCAAGGACTTAAGGAAACAGACAAAGTTGTCAATCCTGATGAAATTGACATTGATGATGAAGAGTCTGAAAATAGTGGTGAAGATGATGACACTGAAATTGCACCTGTTGAAAAAAAAGAAATCCCAGCTGCTGTATTCGGGGGCCTTATGCCTGATAAAGAGTAATTGGATTTTTTATCATCAAATAAATTAAACACTAAAATGAGTTGTTTCATTTTGTTTATCTATGTACAATTAGTTTATTTACAATAAGATTACAAAACAATTAATTTCTTTCTTGTCAATATAAAATAAAAACAAATTAAATTGGTAATGGTAGAGTTTTTTTTTATTACAAGAGTATCATTCAACTTTTATAAAAAGCTTAAGCAAAGCAAGCCATATTAAAACATCACGTCAAATTTTAACTCATTTTTTTTTGTTTTAATTCAAATTAATTCAGGTCTATATCTTTAAATTATATACAATTTTATTTTTGAATCCACTGAGACATTATAATGTAACATTTTGACATAGATTTTCATTTAAAATACATAATATTTTATCAGCAAAGTTAAAAACCTCTTGTGTGGCATACTATATTTATTATGTATTACATTCATTGCATTGACTTTTTTATTATGACTGTTACATATTTTGTATATTAGTTTACCACATGAATGAAAATAGTACAATTCATTACGGGACATAATTCACTTCAAATTATGTCTCTTGGAGGTGTAATAAAATGTAATGAATTAGAATACATATTTTGTTGTTCTGTATAATTTAATATACTAATATCGTTATGAACACCGCCAAACATGATTAATTCACCATTTCCCTTAACTAATGAATACATGACTAACTCCTCAGGTGCCCCATTCATTTCACCTAAACGTGGACATAACCAAGACACATAATTCATAGAATTACCACTAACTACTGTTGAGATGTCCAGTACATGCATAGTTAAAGTATTTCGTTTTATTTTCTTCACTGCAGGCTTTTGGGGTTCATTTGCTGGCTGTTCTTCCTGAACATTGCCTGCATCCAATCTGTTCTCTAAATGTGCAATTTGTCTTTGATTGATAAGATCATTTTCAGGTGGAGCATTATTGTAAGCAGGGTCACATGCAAATGCAGCCATTCTATATTTATTCGCCTCCTGTAGCTGACGCACAATTTTCATTCCTTTATTCTGAAAAAATAGAGGCAGTTTATGATTATTAATGTAGGAATTGAGTAGTTAAAATTAAATATAATATTAAATAACTGACTGTAAAGATTCAAGATTATATTAAATAACTGACTGTAAAGATTCAAATAATTTTTTTTGTTCTGATAATATCACATTTTGCAAAATCATTGGAACAAAATATATGCCAAGTGAAAAGGATATGTATTAACATGTTATCTTACAAATTTAATCAATTTTTTTTAAATATTAAAATAACCTATTTAAAATATAAGAAGTCTCACAAACCTTGTTTTTATTTCTTCTCAGTGTTGAGTCTTTCATATTAAAATCTAAACCACCACCTGATAATTTGGACTCTTGACTAGAACTAGCAACCATAGGCTCTGCATTGCCATTCGGTACTTGATCATTATTATTTTGATTATTGCTTGGCCCAGCCACCGGTTCTGCAGGTTGATTTTGCCCCTGCATCCGCATTGGTTGCCTTGGTAACACACCTCGTCTCCCATTTATGTTCTGGTCTCTATCTAAGGGCCTCTGTAGGCTTTGCTCCACTCTGACAGAAACTGGTGCTCCCTCAGGTCTACCTAAATTTGATAATCTTACAGCAGATGTCACAAGTGGCTTTGCTGTATTCCAACCATTTCTACTTCTACTTAAGCTAACAACTTTGTCTCCCACTTTGCAAGCAGGATTACACCAAATGTTAGCTGAAGCCCATTCTTTATTTTTTACAGCAATCTCTTTCCATGTCCAAGTAGGCCCTTTCATGGTTAAAATCCAACAGTCACTATAAACAAATCTATTATAGAGAGTCTGTACTCCACCTAACAGCATAAGCCGTTCACAATCAAGTCTAATAAGCGATTGAGCATATCTGGGTGGGGGTCTTGGTTTAGTTGTAGCTTGTTTCCTCCAATTAAATGTTACAATATCAAGTACCCACACATCATTTGAACATTGAATTTGGAAATTTTGAGCTGCTGACATAACTAATCCTCCAAATACAACCATTTCATCTCCTTTGATACATGCTGAATGTCCAGCCATTGGTGGTGGGGGATTGCTTGTATTAATGAGTATCCATTTATTTGTATTCACACAGTAAAAATGAATGTCATTGAACATTGTAACATTTTGGTAATATTGGGAAAAAGAGGGATATGTCCAACCACCAAATACAATCAACCATTCTTTATAATGTACCATGGTAGTGTATGCTTTTGGTACGGGGTATGTTCCTGTTGCTAAGGGTCGTACCCATTGCCTTTGGGATAAGTCAAACCTCCATAAATCATTAAATGATGTGGCGTTTGTTGTACATCCACCAAATATATACATATTATTTTCCAATACACATGCTGCATGGGAGAATCTTTTGGTGATTGTAGGAACAATATACTCTGTTGATGCAATATTTTTCCATACAATGTTGAATTCGCCAACAGCTTTGATTAACTTAATTGACGTTTTACGTAAAACACCTAAAAATGTTAATATAAAAATAATTAGTTTCTATATAAATTGAACAAATAATTACTCATCATGGAAAGATGTAACAAATAAATTATAAAATATACTAACTTTGAGCACAATGACACCATCGTTTACATACAGTCATGCAGTTTTGCAAATCTTTGTATGGAGGTAAAAAACCAAGGATAAATTCAAGAACTTCATCAGGTAAATCTTCAATTCCAATTTGAAGAGTATGGAACTTAAGAGATTCATGTATTATTTCCATTTCGACAAGCATTTATAAAATAAAATGTGGTAAAAATGTTATGGTATGTTCTTTGTCAAAAATACATGATAATTTCAATAGATGGATAGTGGCCAAGGTAGGTTTTTAGGATTTAATGTACAGCCATGCTCTAGATAAGGGCTCTAATTATAATTTAAATTAAATAATTATCTTTTATATTTGTTATTTTTACGCTATAGCAGAGCTAAAATAAAACGACTGTAATTTATGTCAATTTGACATTTGATAAATATGTCAACTGTCACGTACTTTTTTAAACACGACGTGCAATGCCATGGCATATGGGAATTTTTATTTTTGTTAAATTAATTTCCATTGTAACCTACGTAAAGTTTCAATCAATATTTTTAATGCCTTTTACTACCTAGTTTTCATAGATTTCTTTGTACCACAGAACAGTAAAAACAAACTGTTTTTACAGTTCTGTGTACAGTGTACTATACTGATGTACTCTGCTAGCCCACAGTGCTAGCCTCGGAGCAATTAACAAGCCTGGAGAAGTAACAATTAATTGAACGTTTCTTATATATAGTGGCTCGCTTTTATTCAATACCCTAATTAATTCGATAGAAAGAGACAACACACTGTTATCGGCTTGGCATTCAAATCCACATGTAGCCACTTTTTGTTCTAAAAAGGTAGTGCTTGCCACTTTATCGAATACTAAAATATCGATAAATAAAAAAATTAAGTTATAAAATTGCTTGAAGATAATTTAAGATTCTTTTAATTTTGAATTATGGATAGGTCCAAATTTTAAGATTCGTTTAATTTGGAATTATTCATTTACGATGCGTATTGCATTGTATGGTAGTGGTATTTATAAAAAATATTATTAGGTATTTCGGTTTAGGTTGTTTTTTATGGTTTCGTAAAAAGGTACGTATTTTTTCCTGTTTTCATAGATTCATTCATAGAATTATACGGAACCCTTCGTGCGCGAATCTGACTTCCACCTGGTTGATCTTTTTACAAATCAATAATCGTATCCTACTAATATTATAAAACCAAAATATATAAGAATGGACATTTGATATTCTTTCACGTAAAACTACTGAGTGAGTTTTTATGGAACTTTACAATTATACATATTATATATTACAGATTAAACATCAGAATAACATATAGGCTACAATTTACCGCGGGAAAATAACTCATTCCCACAGGAAAAAATTGGTAAAAGTTTAAAATAAATTGCTTCAAATAAAACAAATAAAATTTTAATTTTTTTTACAACATTTTATTTCGATACTTAATTAACAAATTACAATATTTATTATTTAAAATAGATGCCACCTTAAACTTGTGGCACAGCATCTCTGCAAAGCACTTTACGTTTCTTCCCGTCTGATTCGAAATGATTTGAACAAAGCCGAGAATGTTTTGAAGGCTTCCAATTTTCCCTGTGCTATAGCTTTAACCCAAACATCTTTTAATTTTTCTCAAGCCAGAAACCTGCAAATAACAATAAAATCCATACTTAAATACCTTTTTTTTCTCCTAACCTAAAGCAGTCATTATCAATGAAGTACTTCGTACCTACTCAAGTATCGATAATTGCACAACACTATGGAAGTTATATTTTGCATTTTTTCTAAAAACTAAGCTGATTATGATTTCATTTCAATGATTAAGGTTAGATAAAACATAGATGATTATGAAAATAACGTAAATTAGCTTATTTATAATACAATTAACAAAAAAATTGATCAAAACACTAACCTGTGAAAAGACAAATTCCAATCTTCATCCGATTTCCCAGTACTACGGCTTTTACAGCCGTGAACAACACAAGCCATGTAATCTTTAGTAAATTATCTTTTCAGAAAATAACATAAGAAACTAGAAAACACGTTTTTCACTTCAAAAACAATAATTAAAATCACCATGCGTTAGTGACCAGACTGGTCACTAAAACAAATTTCAATGGCTACATGCTCAGGCTACATGTCATTTCAAACTGTCGAACTGACATATATCTGTCCTCTTTTTTCGCATGACATTTTGCCATAAGCCAAAAAGGCCAAACTAGTGCTTTATTGTACAATTAATTGTTACGAGTGCTAGCCCCTCTCAGAGGAATAAACCTATAGAGTACTTGTATCGAGCGTATACAATTTACATATATTTGTTTCTCTCTATCTAAAGAAAACGTCGTATGAAAGAATGAGATAGCTATAGACTACAAGCTACGTTTCAACATAGTCATGGCACCATTTTTACTATAGGTACGTATTTAGATAGATAGAAGGTGATAGTGATGGGATGTTCTTCAATCGATAAAATCGTGAATGCATTTTGCATTTACGGTTTCGTGAAATAATAAATAATAAAAAAAACAAAATTAATCATAAATTTCAGTTGAATACATTATTTGTTTAATCCTACGAATATAATAAATGCGAAATTATGCGAGAATGGATAACTTTCTCTTTCACTGCTGAACCGATTACAATGAAATTTTGTACATACACACATAGGATAGGTTTTATACCGGAAATCCCACGTGAACGGGAACTGTGCGGGATTTTCTTTAAAAACGCAGGCGGAAAGCTAGTATATTTTAAAATAAATTTTAAAAACTTGAAATGTAACTAATTTAAAATAAAGATCAATAAAGTTAAAGGAGTGAGGAGAAAGGCACAGTCAGCATGAATTTTAACAAGTTCATAAAAGGACAGTCTTAAAGAAAACATTTTCCTTACATCCTACTAATAAAGCGAAAGTTTGTGAGGATGGATGTTCGATATTCTTTCACGCGAATACTACTAAACCGATTACAATGAAATTTGGAAAAATTACTTTTGATCCCGTAAATCCCACAGGAATGGGAACTATGCGGGTTTTTCTTTGAAAACGCATGTATATTAAGTAGGTATGTATTTCAATAGTAGTTTCTCATCTATGAGAACTGTCATTTAATCAACCGTTTAATTTTCACATAGTTAAACATTTAAAGTAAATGTGTAAAAAAATTTCCAAATAAAAATTCACTCACACACAAATGTATTTATTATCTAAAGGAACAAAAAAAAACGTAAGCGTTGCACACTTCTTCTAGAGTATCCATCTTGATAACACGCAGGCTCGAAATGAAGTGAACACAATCTAGCAAATTTCGACGGCGTCCAATCTACACGTCTCATGTTTTATACCCATTTTTTATTTAGCTCTGGAAATCTAAAACAAAATGAATTTATTAATAATCTAAAAGAGAAACAACAAACTAAACAGATAAGTCAAATAAAACAACCACGTGGTATTTTTTATTTTCCTGCTGTAGAAAATTTACATCTATTATTTGCTACAACAACTACATATAAATCTGATATAAGAAACAAAATAAATAAATCAACATTAATATGAAATAGATTTTTTGTCATAAATCGATAATATACGCTAGATGTGTTACAACACTACGGTGGTAAACAAAATGCCAAACGTGATAATATTGTGACATTTTTTAAAAATTATTTAATTCTTTTGTATTCCACAACCCCATTAAGTGGGTAAATGTTACAGTTACAACATAAACTTATAAAAAAGCGCTTGATAAAACCTTCAAATAGGGTTAGAACATAAATATTTATCAATTTGCTGAAAATCACTTACCGATGGAAAGATATTTTTTCATTGTTTTCATCCAAAACTCCCATTCGACTAGTAATAGCCGGTAGCTAAACATACAATAGTCATTTTAGCACACTGACAAATAAAAAGAAACACTATACACTTTATATTTTCTAAATATTTCGTTAAAAACACTTGACGCACTGAGCCCACCAGCTGGTTGGAAAACAAACTGACTGCCGGCGCGCTACGTTTGAAGACAGTGCAGATACTCTATCGCTATCTCAATCTGACTTATGCTGTTATTGACTAAGAGTAAGTAGATTAGAAAATATGTATTTTGTTCTGTCTCAATATAAGAACTCTATAGGTTTATTCCTCTGAGTAGCCCCTATTAAATAAATTATCTCACAGTGATACATGTCATTTCAAACTGTCGAACTGACATATATCTGTCCTCTTTTTTCGCATGACATTTTGCCATAAGCCAAAAAGGCCAAACTAGTGCTTTATTGTACAATTAATTGTTACTTCTCCAGGCTTGATAATTGCTCCGAGGTGCTAGCCCCTATTAAATAAATTATCTCACAGTGATCTCACCTTACTGGCATTTGGTAAGATTTGGACAAGATAAGCTTCTTGGATTTGGATTAGTAGACATTGTCAAATGTCAACTAATGTGAAATGTCAGTTTGACCGTTTGACGACTCCGGGAAATTTAAGTAAACACGGACAGTGTGAAGATTATCTTTCCAATAATGTTAATTAAATTGGAAACCGTCTGATATATTTATTTAATATAGTTTAGGACTATTTGTAACAATATATATTAGTGCATATCATGCTTGATTGTTAGACGATCTAACATCTAACCTTAATTATATGTAAGGCGGAACAATTTAAAAAATTTAATAAGGAAGACATAAGTGGATTGATCGTTGTCCAAAATGCAGCATATTATACAGGCCAGCCCAATAATGGATAAAATAAAGCAATTCCAGCATGCTGTAACATTCAGGTTTCAACTTACCACTTCACAGAAGGTCATTAAATATGTTTTTCTTTGGAGAATGTAATGAATGTTTTGTGAAAAGTACATCATATTTTATAATAAAATGTGTTATATATTGTTGTTATTTAGTTTTATTATTTTTTTTTATTAAATATATGTTTCATAATACATTTATTTAAATATTATAAACAGGAAAGTTTAACAACATTCTTATAAAATATATAGAAATAAGGGAACCAAATATAAGTTGACAGGAGTAAATATTTTGTATTATAATAGATTGTAAAATAACCCTATACATGAAATATATACTACGCTAACAATTTTCTATTTTGAAAAATTGAAACATTTTTTATTTATATTTTCAGGTCATACTTTGGAGTATTGGTGTAGTGGGTACTAGTGCAGTGGTTGTGGGTGTACTCTCAAGGTATTTAGCAAGGAGGAGGGCAAAACCTCTTCTAAATCCCAGGATTCAAAGGGCTATTAATAAGAGATTGTCAAGAATGAGAAGTCCTAATGGAGGTAACAATATAGGGAATAGGAGGTATTGATTGTAATTTTTCTTTTATAAATATCTTATTTTCTTGTAGGGATGGGATCAGTAGCGAGTAGCGGGGGAAGGAGCAGTCCCTTGGGCTTTAGTGAGCGACTCTCAGTGGCTTCTGGATCAATTGGATCAGGTGCAGGAGATGCTGCTCCTCTATCACCACAGCAACTTGGTGTTATGGGTAAGTCTTAGTTTTATCAATGTTTATTAAAGAAAATGAATTAGACATTAATGAAAACTAATTATAGTGACATCTCTTATTCAATAGCAAACATGTTAACTAAGAATAAGTCCACACGGCGCGTCGCGTCAGCGTTGCGTCGTCGCAACGCAAATATTTGACGCATAGCCGGCCACACGGGCGCTGCGCCATCGCAGCGTTACTACTACTACAACTGAGCGCTGACGCCCCCTCCCGCTTCGTCTCGGGGGCTGCTATCCGTCACGTGTGCGTTGCGCGCCGCAGCGCGCCGTGTGAACACCTTGGTTATTTGTATGTAAAACGACGCAGCAACAGCGCTACGACGACGCAACGCTGACGCGACGCGCCGTGTGGACTTACTCTAAGTGTGCACTTGCAAAAATTGAATACATTTGTATTTTTTATGCATTCTTGCTATTTAAAACTTTATAATCTTTAATACACTTTCTAATACATATATCTAAATTTAAATTCTATAGAGGTTATTTTTTTATCAAGAATACAAAAATCTAGGTGGGGTTGTAACAGATTTTTTGCAGCGCCATCTATTGTTGAGTAGTCAAACCACTGCGATAACTTAAAGAAACTAAATAGTTGTTCATTGAGATAATAGATGTCGTAAATTATAACTTTCAAAAAAATCTATTTCCACCCGAAAAGTGAAATTTTTGTCAAGTATAAAGGATATAAATTTGTACAATATACGAAAAATGAAAAATAATGAAATTGATAAAAACGAATCGCTTTAAATAAATGTGTAGTTATATAAAAAGATACAAAGTTCAAACATTCGTGATTCGCTTCATGAAAATAAAAAGGAAAAGAATCATGGTGTAGAAACGTTTTGTTCGTATTCAATGTGTATCATTCACTTTGAAGAGGAACAGGATTTGTAGTGTCTCCTTCCTTGTGCACTGCTTCCTATTGAATAATGTAGCAATTACTCTAGCTCAGACTTGTCTCGCTTGTCTTGTCAAGGAACATTCGAGATTATCCGTTGAATATAGGTGTTGAGCTGACTCTCTATTTGAATTGAAATTTTGAATGCGGAATAAAGTATGTGGGCAAATTAATGGGAAAAGGAATTTAAAAGAAAACATATGGAAAACACATATACATTTTTACGAATCTGAATCTTTACGAAATTAACGCAACATATTTATAAATAATTGGGTACCTACTACCTACTTACATAAATATTTCCGATCATCATCAAGATTTTTAGATCATTAAGTAAATGATCTAAGTCAAGATCAGAAAAAAATATAATTTCAATCGATTAAATGAAGAAAATATATGCAATTTAGTAATTAGGAACTAGAAAAGTACATATTTGACAATGTCGTCGTTTGGATAAAATTTTCTAAATCAGTCTTACTATTAAACTTATCAAGACTTTCATAAAAATACAACTCAATACGGAATTTATTAAGAATAATTAATAATTAATAATCATACAAACGAACTGTACATTAAATTTATAGTAATTACTACAATTATTCATATCTCGTTATTATTGGTTTCGCCAAGACGACCGTACGAGAAACTGCGCTGAGAAAATGTCATATAAATTTAAATGTACAGATTAACCCACAATAAATCATTTAAATACTTCTCACGTTCCTTATATGTCTCTGTGCTTATTATATTTTATCTCGTAGTCAACGGGTTTAAAATTATAATTTATAATGCGCGAAGATCATCCGTTTACAGTTTATTCAATATACATTTTATATGTATAGAATTTTGTAATTCATTTATTTTTAAGGCACTTTATCGCATTTTGCTTCGATATTTTTTATACACGATCCATTGATATATAATTTCTATTGTTATAGTGTGTAGTGTTGTACAACGAACGTTTTATTGTGAAAAAATTGTTATTAATAATCTAAAAAGTTTTTCATAATCAAATTTTTGGAAGTTTAAGAAAGACTAGGTATAATAAGTGTGGGCGTAAGCCTCTTTAATTTCCGAAGTCAATTTCATAATCTACCTTTTATCTGATGTATAACACCTTTGACTTCTTCAAATAACATCGAACACCTTCATAACATCATTTTGTTATTTGTACAACTACTCTTTATATTGGGTCTATTATTGAGTCAAGTGTGAATGATGAGTTACGCGATTTTAATTCGGAGGTCACATTGCACCTTGCGCGTCATTTTGTAGATTCATCACCGTTTATGCCTAACATATTATAAGTCTAACATATATTATATTCGGTGTATTATATATTAAATCAACTCGATTTTGTACTACTGTTCTACCGATTGCCCATATTTGCCCAGCGATGTTGTACACTAGGTACGTCCTATTTTCTCCCATCCCAAAAAACTCTTTAAAATCGAACGAGCCGTTTTGTGAGCACTGTGAGTTGTGATTATGAGTTTTTTTTAATTAATAAAGATGGTAATAATTAATAATGTAACATTATCATTATCAGCACATTTATCAGTGTCAGATTAAAACGCCATAATTACCACTAAAAATATTATATACCTAATACGATTAAAATATTAAATCAATAAGGTTCTTAAATTTGATATTTAGTAGCGTGGCTCGTTGGTCTAGGGGTATGATTCTCGCTTTGGGTGCGAGAGGTCCCGGGTTCAAATCCCGGACGAGCCCGGTTCATTTTTTATTTTAAACATTATTATCTAGTATCCGCTTTTTATCATAAAATATATTATATATTTGTATGCTTTCCTTTTATCGCTGATAATTTTATTTTATTTTCTGAATTGTACGCACGGAATATTATTTAGAGATTATGTACTAGGTAATAGCAGATGTGTACTCCATAGCATAAAATAACTTCAAGGTCTGTTAGAGCATTAGCATATAACTGTTAACATGTATCATGTATGTAACATTTAAAATACGATTTTTTATCGATAGCTCCTTTTATAGTCACTTCAAATTTCTAAAAATAGAATCATTATGTTCAAATACAAGGTAGTTTATTGTTGCTATTTCCCCCTATTATTTATATCTTGTTTTTTTTCTATTAAAAAGAAATAAATATTAGGTACCTACGTTGCAATTTTAAACATTGATTATTAAATTTTGCACAGTTTTAGGTGCACATCGGAAAAGAACATGCCTTCCTTGCTGCGACTAGTTTTTTATTCAAACTGTCGATAACATATTATTGTGATATTAATTTATGTAGAGTCGATAAAAAATTATCATAAAAAAGGAAAGTATCAGTAATTTCGTTATTTGTCTCAACCGGCTCGTTGGTCTAGGGGTATGATTTTCGCTTAGGGTGCGAGAGGTCCCGGGTTCAAATCCCGGACGAGCCCGGAAATCTTTTTTTTTTGTTTTTCTATTCCAATGGAATGTTCTTTGCAAATAGCGATATTCTCTGATAATAATGCGAAAGGATAATCTTTATTCTTCACTAATAATTATAAAAAAATACTTTTATCATTTTAACAACAAAATAAATTAAAATAAATGGATCTCTGTAATAGCTAATTTTAAGCGTTGGCGAATTCTTTTTCTTATTTTACCGTCTTTTTAATGACTTTATAATTAACATTAAGAAGCTTATACATAAAGTACATTCTACCAGGTTACATTGTGAGTTCGCTCTCTCTATGCTGGCTCTCGTTTTTACTTAAGGTTGATGTTCCGACCGTCCCTCCATACATTTTTGATTACCTCTAAACACTTAACACAGACACTATTTCTTTAAAACTAATCATTTTATCACTTCTCTATAATGAAATGTGTGCGCGTTCGACCTTTTTAATCAATAATTTACAATATTTACTTAGAAAAACAACAGTAAAATACCGGAAAAATTTGACACTTCTACAGTAGTGTGCGTGACTTTTGCCAAGCGAAACACGACATAAAGCACGACATCTAGCGCATAGACTATATACTTATTACAGATCTAGCGCGTCAATGTCTAAACGAAAGGCGATGTTTAGACATTGACGCGCTAGATGTCGTGCATTCGCGTTCGTTATCTTATGCATAATGAGCATAATTCTAATAAATCAAAGTTCTGTGTAAAAATTGAGTAATTTCATTTCCAATCGTTCAAAGAAAATAACAATAAAATAAAATAAAACTAATGACCTTAGAAACTATGTTTTTTTTTATTTATTACTCATTATTGTTCGTCCGTCGTAGGTCTGTAAACTGTATTGTACACTGAAGGTAAATGGTACTGTAGGTACTTTAGTTCGGCGTCGTCGCTCGTCGGCTTGATATAAAATTACATTCTTGATTTCATTGACACGCGCTATGATTTGCGCGCGGAATTTCTTGTGTTGTGAATTTATTTTTGTATGCTATGCATTTTAATTGATTCAAATTGCAATGTTTCTCTAGTATGCATTTGAGACTATATTGTAAATTGTAATAATTGATCGTGGGTATAGTAATTAATTATTCTAATAACGCAATTAGTAATATATGTATTTTCGGTGGGATTCAAAACAAAAAATTGGCCCGTGATTTTTATGAAATTTCACCACATTGCAAATCACATCAATCATAGTTCATACACATGTATGACGAAAGTGATTAGTATTGTGGCTAACATTGACTCATCAGTTCATCACTGAAACCAGTGATAAATCAGTACCTATATCATATTGTGTTTGAATATTTTTAAACAATGATATAAGTATACAATTATTATAAATCGGTAAACTATCAAAGTAATCACAAACTTGCAAACATTGGTAAAATGTCCAGTAGTTTATGAGCCTATTCATTACAATTTACAATCAAACAAACAAACAAAGTTTTCCTCTTTATAATATTAGTGTAGACAAACACTATGAATACGATCACTAATGCAAATTCGGGGATTTTCTAATTATTGCTAAATAATAATTGAATTCGTTTTGAAATACTCTATAATTTTTAGTGTATAAATAGACATTTATAATGTGGTGCTCATTTTTTTTGTACTGCTAACGCTATTGTAGGTACCTATTTTCGTTGTTTTATTTCAAGTGAACACGGCCATACAATTTTGTCACGAGCCGCCTATGATTGTAGGTACTTTTGTTAGGCTCCTTCGTCGTCCGCGTCGGCTCGAAAGTTCTTGATTTCATTGTCACGCGCTATGATTTGCGCGCGGATTTTCTTGTGTTGTGAATTTATTTTTGTATTATTATTATTTTTTATTTATTTTTTTATTTTATTGATTCAAATAAAATATTTCACTAGTATGCATTTGAGACTATATTGTATTATGTATAATTTATCGTAGGTATAGTTATTCTTATAACGCAGTTATATTTTCGGTGGGACAATTTGACCCGTGATTTTTCTGAAATATCACCACGTTGCAAATCACATCAATCATACACACGTATGACGAAAGTATAGTGGCTATAATTGACTCATCAGTTCATCACTGAAACCAGTGATAAATCAGTACATATATCATATTTTATTGTGTTTGAATATTTTTTAAACAACGATATAGGTATACAATATTATTATAAATCGGTAAACTACCAAAGTACTTCCGAATTTTCAGACAGACAAACAAGTAGTTTGAACACGCAGTTTTCTTATACTAGTAGCAAAAATCAAAACCATAATATTATGTTTCCCTACTATATTTTACTAAAAGTCGAGTGCGTCGAAATCGTAAATAATAATATGTTTTTCACCTTCCTGGTTATTTTCCCATAGTAAATAGTGTTTTAGGTTTGTTGTTGTAGGTAGGAATAATAATAATTATTCTTACATGTTGGTTATGAAATGTATATTGAAATAATTTACTTTTACAAATCATTAGTGATATAAGTTTTGAGTGAAAATGCTTGGATCAGCATAATATTATATGTATCGGCGACGGCTGGATTTTAAAAACTATGTGGGCTGGTTATATCCTCTATGTTGGGCATCGTGGGTAACTTCGAGCATCAAAAGACATAAACGGAATCTAACACTGACGATCACTAATAAACTGAAATGAATACTTTGTATAGCGAATCTAAACTCAAACTAATATAGAGACTGATATAGACTCGAACAGACAAGTCCGCTCGGCACGAGCTCCAACACTTGAATGCCCGTCCGCTACCACGGCCATGTCCAAGTGCACTTCGTGAGTCATGCGCTTGCGTTCGGTAATATCAGGGGGGGGGATCTCCGACACGGCCATCTCTGACGATCACACGTCCTCGTGTGAAGTCTCTACAAAGACTACATACTCACAGTATCCTGCTCGGCCATACTGATTCTCGTCAACCATTTTAGGTCGTCACTAAAACAAACAATAATCATTATTCATCAATCAGCGCTGCACCAACAGCTCTCCTCGATTTCGCACCTACGAAACGTAACATAGCTCTGAATAACGTCGCACCAACGACTCATGTCGATTTCGCACCAACGAAACGAACACAACACTGAATAATGTTAATACAATGACTCACCGCAATTTCGCACCAACGAAATAAATAAAGCACGGAACATCGTCGCTACAACGACACACCACAATTTCGCACCAACGAAATGAGGCTAACACTTAATAACGTCGCTACAACGACTCATCTCGCTTCGCAACAACGAAAACAAGGATATCTCAAAATATCGTCGCTACAACGACATTTCTCGTTAACGCACCAACGTAACGAAAAGCAAGACAAGAGACAAATGGCAACTGCATCTACTACCACTCAACCACAGCACTCAACAAACGGCACTACAATGCATTACAAAATCCAGATAAAGCATTTTACATCTCCCCTTTTACACAAAGCTCTTACGTCATTTTAACTACTACCACTACTAGCTACTACTAATAACCTCATGGTCGGATATTTTCCTGACTCTGTTGTGAGGATTTCGGAATTAATGATTTGAAGTGGTAACTATCATTATACCTCAACCATTTTAAGCGTACCCTTGTACTTCAATTCAAGCTTGTTTTGATTCATTTCCTCAATGTCGAAAAGAAGATTATCACCAATATTAAATTTCCATTGGTTAGCTTTACTTTTATCATAACATGATCGACTTCATTATCAATTACAGACATTAACCCCAAAGTCTCCTTTAACAAATAATAGCTCCTTCAGCTATCTAGCTTTTGTAACACGGTTTATAGTGAAGTTCATTGCCAGTCATACGTCACCTAACGTATCTTGACAATATCGATGTTTGCTAGACTCTACTGCTATGTCTAGCTGTGAACAACCAAAGGCTCATGATGTTGATGTTGATGACGATGACGACTTCCATGTTCAGCAGTGACTACGAAAGGCAGATGATGTTGACGATGACGATGATGATGACTTCCATGTCTAGCAGCGTACTGCAAAAGGCTGATTATGTTGACGATGACGCCATGTCCAGTAGTGGACTATATCGATGACGATGATGAATGATGACTGCCATGAGCACACAGTTTCAACGTACTCTTCACTATCTACCTGATCATTAACACCACTACCTTCGGTGGAGACTACATCTTAATGTAACTTTATTATTTTTTACAAAATAACTGAGAAAACATTTACTTTCTAAGCACCTGCCCGATTATCAATCGTACTGGCTAGTTATCAAAACAAATTAACACTGGCTTCTAGTGCCGTTATACTACTTCTAGTACTACTAAACCACTCTACACATTTTTAAAGCAATAGAGCAAAACATATCGGGTGAAAGACTCAATTAGACTTAAACATACTCCTTAACATCATTCTTCCCACTAAGTTCCCCTGTAGCATCAATGTGCACGAAATAGTTACTAACTTAAGAGTTTTGCTTGAATTCTGTCCGAGCTAGGCTTAGAGATCTAGCAAGTGATAAAGTTGATAACGAACTTACGTACGAACTTAGACATGTAACACAGATGCACGACTAAATCGTGGATATTATGTACCACTGATCTTTCACCATTTTATCTGCACCTTGACAAATAATTTGCAACCTTTCCGCATATGTCTTCCAGACATCAGTAACAACTCATTCTGCATGTCCAAATGCCTCTCATGGTCCTGGCAACCAGTCAACGGAAAGCTCAGCTATGTTGACTCGATTCTGCCCCACACAATTTGGAATAAACGAAATACATACTGTGACAGTGAATGTGCATTGCGCGAAACTCGAAAGGCAACCAACATCCTTTATACTAGCTCCCTTTATCTCTGTCATGAATGATATTAGAGTCGATAGACTGGAGACAGACCCTCTCTACCTGTGAACACCTGAAGACACTCCTCTGCTTTTTACTAAACGGCTCCCACCGAATTGCAATCAGTCACCACTGCAAACTTGCAAACCTGTAAATAATACCTGAAGTGCATAACTGCATTAACCACTGCTATGCTACTGCAACTTAAACTGCGGTCTCGTGTGCATGGGAGTAAAACCTGGTCTCTAAGGCAGTAGTTCTACGTCTGTAGTAAGCAACTGGATGCTACTAACCGTCATGTTTCCGTATCAGTTCAGTAACACATCCATCCACGCTCGCATCTATGTGAACCGGGATCATACACCATAAGAATAGGCTTTGATGTTAAAAGACTAATAAACGTTCAACTGATTTGCTCATGTGATGATGAGTAATCGCTGATTAATTTTACTTCCCTTGTAACTTGTAAGCATAAACAATAGTGCTATAATTTAAGAAAACTGTTAATAAACTAACAGAACTAAGAAGCTGTATAAGCTATGTAATTGTACTTTACCATCCTTAATGACAAACCCTAAGTATTCAACACTACGCTTCCAAAACTTACATTTGGATAGGTTTAAAGAACCTTCCTCAAAGCATCCGCTCCACTCCTCACTACAATCTGGATGCGCACTGTACCTTGTTCCACGTCAGAAGCTACTTGGTTTCACTAATCCAGCTGTTAAAAAACTCATTGACTTTGTTACGCAATCTGCTGCTCGTTCAACGCACAAAACTCCTTAGAACAGACACATTTCAACAGCTGTAACTCAGATGGTAAATAAAGTGCTAATGCAATAATAATAACACTAAAACACAACACATTAAAATTCTCTAATTGAAATTCACGCCTCTGCATGATGGACTTATGTCCCTACGTAAGTCGTAAGCCTACCAAACCGCTAGGTATCTTTCTTCTATCAGTACCCGTGTATACGTGTGTAACGTTATTAACTAAGCAACACGCTTCAATAAGATGAAATTATTGTATTGTCACTATTCCTTAGTAAATGTGCACAGTGTGAAATAAATCTGTCTAATTAAAGTAGGTAGTTCAAAATCAAGTTCGTTACATACGAACAATAAAGGAAGCCAAATGTAAGCGTGTTAAAAATCAAAACAATTTCTCGTATCAGACTTGCTACAAACAAGAACATTATTACGCAATAATGTAACACATTAGAATATCACACATGTAAACTTTGTGTTTAATTTCTCAACCTAATAATCTAGCATCGCTATCATAATAATGAGTAGGCACAACACAAATTAAAATTACTAAAAAGTAATCGCCTATTGTAACTTGCCATAAACCTTGTTATGATCTGTCTACAATATGTTAACAGACTATTTTGAAATTAATGTTATTATTAAAAGCACTTACTAGTCAATTTGCTACTAGCAATTATATCTCTGATAAGGATACACTCAGTACCAAAAAAACAAAACTTAACATGACGTATGACTCACAGTTGTCCATAAGTTTGCCACACGGCACGTGTTGACTCAATGATTGCGCTCAGGCAACGTGGATGTACCTGACCTGCTGGTTTTCGGTGATTCTATGCCTAGTGCAATCATTAGCACCTTATCCGCTCGTGCACTCCGATGCAAAGTGGCCAGACACGCCACACATGAAACAAATGACTCGCGATGGTTAAACCCTGCACTAAGAGGACTGCTGATCCGTCGCGCGCCCTCCATCTGCTGTCTGCGAATGGCATTCACACGCAGGTCTCCTACAAACTTATTGATAGCACACAGTCAGCGAAGCAGCCCTGTTACGCCTCGCACTTGTCCTGTAAATGTCACTAATTTGCGGAGCCCTTCACCGCATAAAGACGGCTGCCCTGAGCTCTCCCAGCAGCAATCCCCGGCAACAATCTCAGTAGTAGCAAGGGCCACACGCTGCAAACGCTTGTCAAACCGTGAAACACGCGACAACACGGTTGAAGTGGCAACTTCCTTCACGCTCACATATCGCCAAGAAGCCACTGACGCACACAACCCGACGACACACACCGACAGGCACTCACGTCGCTTGGCTCGCCACCCTACAAGTTAACACAAGCAGCCGCAGCGGACTCAACATAGTCACATTACGGTACACAATACGGTAACAATTCTCCTTACTGTGTCCCCTGCTACCAGAAAATAAATTAAGAGACATGATAGACACTGCAAAGCACTTTAACGCATCATAAATAGCAAATAGTAACAAATAATAACTTTAACGGCTTTTTTCAAAACACAGATCAACGGACAATGGCATTACATCACGCACGTTATTGTTCCACTTGTTGTATGTTGTAAGCACTCACCGGTTTTCTTATGGCTACGATTAAACGTCGCATGATACTATTTTGCACCTCCAGAATAATTTTATAACACGTCTACATTACCACATGACGATTGTAAAAATCACGTTTATTCTTTGTGCTCAAAGCAATCCCGCTTCTGATATCGGCGACGGCTGGATTTTAAAAACTATGTGGGCTGGTTATATCCTCTATGTTGGGCATCGTGGGTAACTTCGAGCATCAAAAGACATAAACGGAATCTAACACTGACGATCACTAATAAACTGAAATGAATACTTTGTATAGCGAATCTAAACTCAAACTAATATAGAGACTGATATAGACTCGAACAGACAAGTCCGCTCGGCACGAGCTCCAACACTTGAATGCCCGTCCGCTACCACGGCCATGTCCAAGTGCACTTCGTGAGTCATGCGCTTGCGTTCGGTAATATCAGGGGGGGGGATCTCCGACATATGGTACTTCAAATACATGTTTTGATAAAAAAAACAATAGTGTAATAAAATAAAACTGCGTTTTATTGTAATCAATGTTGACAATTTTAAATTCCAAAATTATTGATCAATAAAATAGTTTACACCAACAAATATAACTTTTATTTTTATAACAATCGTTCATAATATAAACCGTAGCAGGTGGCGTTTTGAAGTTCTGTCTACTCATACAGAAAAATGGAAAACTTGTTTTTTTTGTAAACAATTTATTACTCATGTTGTTTGGCAACTCGAAGCGTGGTCGTCCGTCGTAGGTACTTTTGTTCGGCGTCGCGTCGTCGTCCGCGTCGGCTTGATATAAAACATTCTTGATTTCATTGACACGCGCTATGATTTGCGCGCGGAATTTCTTGTGTTGTGAATTTATTTTTGTATGCTATGCATTTTAATTGAATCAAATTGCAATATTTCTCTAGTATGCATTTGAGACTATATTGTAATAATTGATCGTGGGTAGGTATAGTAATTAATTATTCTAATAACGCAATTATATTTTCGGTGGGATTCAAAACAAAAAATTGGCCCGTGATTTTTATGAAATTTCACCACATTGCAAATTATATATTATACAATTACAATTACAATTATTATAAACTAGCTGTGCCCGCGACTTCGTCCGCGTGGAATAGTGACTGCATAGTAGTTACTACTTAACACACAATTATTGAGTAAACACGTCTTGAAACACGTACTACCATAAACAACTAAATTATTAGTACTTACAGATTATTTTACAGTTAAGAAATAAAATAAATAATAACACAAAATAACTGTTAGTAAAATTAAAACTAAACTGAGCTATAAAACTTTGTTACAGAAGAGTTCAAAATTTCCAGGGTGTGGCTATCCTCTCGCTCCCATGTCCCCCTCTTCTTTCCCCGGGAAATGCTCGGAAAATCCCCGGAAAATGTCTGGAAAATCCCCGGAAAATGTCCAAAAAGTGTCTGGAAAACATCCGGAAAATCCCCGGGAAATGCTCGGAAAATCCCCGGAAAAAGCCTGGGAAATTCCCGGAAAATGCCTGTAAAATGCTCGGAAAATGCGTGGAAATTTCCGGAAAACCGTGGAAAATCCCTGGAAAATGCCAGGAAAATATCCGGAAAATGCGTGAAAATGTCCGGAAAATATCCGGTAAATGCGTGAATATGTCCGGAAAATATCCGTACAATGCCTGGAAAATCCCCGGAAAATGTCTGAGAAATGTCCGGAAAATGTCTGGGAAACATCCGGAAAATCCCCGGGAAATGCTCGGAAAATTCCCGGTAAATGCATGGGAAATTCCCGGAAAATGTCTGGAAAATCCCGGAAAATAACCGGAAAATTCCAGGGAAATGTCTGGAAAATACCGGAAAATAACCGAAAATTCCAGGGAAATGTCTGGAAAATATCCGGAAAATGCGTGGAAATGTCCGGAAAAAGCCTGGAAAATGTCGAGAAAATGCTCGGAAAATCCCCGGAAAATATCCGGAAAATGCGTGAAAATGTCCGGAAAAAGCGTGGAAAATGCCACTTCAAATTTGCGAAGTAATTAAAGCAAAAAACCAAAAAAGAAAAAGAAAGCTAAAATCTTTCATATTAAATGTATACGGGATATTCATATTTCATACTTAATGTATGGGAGGGCTTAAAGATATTTTTTTTTTATATTTTTTCGATTTATTTTTAAAAATTTATTACGGCCATTTTACTCATTAGGTTAAGTACTTTCGATATCAGTTTAAAGTTTTTTGTTATCTGTAATACTTACGGAAAAATCGCCTGTGCACACTTAACGATTACACCCTGTATATAGGTATAGTAAATGGATGAACCGATGTTAATTAAATATGTCTAATCTGGGGGCACGGCAGTGCCCCCGCCAAGTCGAGCAAAAAAAAAGCGGCACGGCCGTACCATCCTTTTCTCGAAGCAATTCGGGCCTTTTTCGACCCCCTATAATTCGGTTGTGGATAAAGCAAGAAACCTGAATCTTCAGTAACTAATCCGGCATTATATAAACACGGAATATTTAAAATTTCAGTCAATTTGAACCAGTAGTTTAAGAATGACAACTTGTTAAAGTTTCTAAATTTTGTCACTCACTGACTCACCGATCATCAAAAGTCCAAGGCACTTCTAGCAGACTTAGAAGCTTCATATTTGGAATACATATAGAGTTTAGTGTCTTAATCATGGGAAAACTTAAATATTTTGTAATTTCGGTCCAGTTTTCCAAATACACCAACTGCATCAATAACTTTGTAATCCCATATAAATATATGGGATTACAAAGTTATTTATGCAGTTGGTGGTTGGTGGTGGTTATAAATTTAATAGGTGTAGATAGGTACCTACCCAAAAAATATGTGTCAACAATTAAATACTGCAATGCTAAGATCTCTCCCACATCCTGAAATAAATCTTATAGCTATAGATAGCATTGATTGTCCCAGGTACCTAACAAAAAGAGCTCGTGAATGTATAAAAAAATATGAAGACGATGCTTCTATGACTGCAGGTCTAGAAAAGAACATAATTATAAAAATAGGCGCAAAAGTCATGTTAAGGCGAAACATTGACGTGAGTCTCGGTTTAGTTAATGGATCTATCGGTATAGTGCGAAAAGTAAAGGTTGATCCTGAAAATTCAAAAATAATTAAGAGAATATATATCACATTTAATAATGAACCTGATGCATACGAGCTTGGTCCGGTCAAAACTAAATTTGAAATTATTAATAGAGCTTATGTTCATCGCGAACAATTTCCCATATGTATAGCCTATGCTATAACTATACATAAAAGTCAGGGCCTAAGCCTAAGTAATGCGCTGATGGATATAGGTTCTGCAGTGTTCACATCCGGTCAAGCTTACGTGGCACTTTCGAGAGTTACAAGTCTGGGCGGTTTACATCTCATTAATGTCGACTTTGGAAGTATTAAAGCGCAGGAATCATCAATTTGTGAATACAACAGATTAAGAAGTATTTACCGTCCAGACTTGTCAAAAATTGAGACATCAAAGCCTCCGAGAAAAGCCCATAGAGACAGGGAGTGGGCTTTGAGAAAAACTGTGGCTGAAGCTCAAGAAGTAGTACCGGAAAAGAAAAAGAGGAAGACTACATATAAAAATAAGAAAATATCATAAGACCTTTAACAAAATTCGTTAGAAGTAGATGGTATCAAAAAGAAAGGCTCTACAAAAAGAAGTGAGATCCCATCAAAAACATCCTGTAAAAAACCCAAGTCTCGCAGCTCAGTCTTTCTACCGTCAAAAGTTGTGAGATCCATGTAATACCAAGTCGGTTAATCTATTTAGTGTCTACTTGAAGGACCTTCTGTCTTAAGTTATTACATAAGTTATTATCATGCCAATATTAAAAATATTTAACGTTTTAAACAAATAGATCGACTTGGACATCGCATGAAAACAAAATGAATATTACAATATTATATTAGATTCTTTAGTCTCTCGCGCCTCACGCGATTGAAACTCTCGTTCCTGTTGGTCGCTGGCCCGTCGTGCTGTGTAGTGTGATACATACTAATAATCAAATCAAGCGATGTCCAAGTCGATCTATTTGTTTAAAACGTTAAATATTTTTAATATTGGCATGATAATAACTTATGTAATAACTTAAGACAGAAGGTCCTTCTAGTAGACACTAAATAGATTAACCGACTTGGTATTACATGGATCTCACAACTTTTGACGGTAGAAAGACTGAGCTGCGAGACTTGGGTTTTTTACAGGATGTTTTTGATGGGATTATACTTTACACGTCATGCCCTTTCATTTCATATGTCACTTGAGTCAAAATTCACTTTTTTTATTATCTATCACTTTTATACCTATATCAAATAAATGGATGAACCGATTTTGGTAAAATTTGACTTATTTTTACTGATAGGTCGTTCACTTTCATTTAATATATCACTAAAGTATATTCGACAACTTTAGTTATTTTCATTCCCACTTTTACCCCTATATACCTACTTACAATAAATGGATGAACCGATTTTGAAACAGTTTATTTAAGAACCAGCGTCGGAAAATATGCTGCCTAACAAAAAAACATCATCTAATTCGGATTACCTGCTAGCGAGCTACGGTGGCACAAACACACACACACACAGCGGTCAAACACTTATCACCCATATTTTTGCATCGGGGGTTAAAAACATAATATAATACGACATAATTTAAAGGACATTTTATGTATAAAATTTACCTAGAAATACCCCTCCCCCCTACTACCTCAGCTTACCCCCCCACCCTTGGGGACTTTCGATATGATCACTTGGACATAACTGTAGCGTATAACAGATAACTTACGTTTTATCGTACACTGTATGTGTACCATAGAATGCCTTAGCAAATGTTCGCCGTGAGTACTAAAATGGTCATAACTTTTTTATTTATGAACCGATTGACATGAAATAAACACTAAATGTTAAATGAAGATTACCACAATATATTAGTGAAAACCGCATCGAAATCGGATAAGCCGTTTCTGAGATTAGCGTGTTCAAACATACAGACAAACAGACAAACAGACAAAAAATTTTTTAACTACAGTTTTGGGTTTGGGATCGATTTAATAATAACCCCTGCTAATTTTTTTTTACATATTTTCATTGTACAGACACCACTTTTCTAGAATTTTATTATATGTATTGATTACAATTACAATTATTATAAATCGGTAAACTATCAAAGTAATTACAAACTTGCAAAATATGCTTTTCCGAATTTTCAGACAGACACACAATTTTATTAGTTTGTTTTAGCAAAGTAGGTACCTATACCTATACGCTTACGTCGCGCGTCGCGTCGTCGAAAACGGTGCGCCCAGAAACAAACATACCTAATTCAGTTACAATCCTTTTTTTGTTCCGTAATTTATTGTATTTATTCTAATACGATTTTTTTTATTCGTCGGCCAGTTCTACTAGGTATAAAAAGATAAAATTGAAATATAATTATTGTAGCGACAGCCATATTATGTTACTATGTTTTCGTAAATATGTTTTTCACCTTCCTGGTTATTTTCACATAATCTTATCTTATATATAAAAATGAATCGCAAAATGTGTTGGTAAGCGCATAACTCGAGAACGGCTGAACCGATTTCGATCATTCTTTTTTTATTATATTCCTTGAAGTACGAGGATGGTTTTTATGTAGAGAAAACGTAAATATTATGTACCACGGGCGAAGCCGGGGCGGACCGCTAGTATATATATATATAAATGAATCGCAAAATGTGTTGGTAAGCGCATAACTCGAGAACGGCTGAACCGATTTCGATAATTCTTTTTTTATTATATCCCTTGAAGTACGAGGATGGTTTTTATGTAGAGAAAACGTAAATATTATGTACCACGGGCGAAGCCGGGGCGGACCGCTAGTCTTCTTATATATAAAAATGAATCGCAAAATGTGTTGGTAAGCGCATAACTCGAGAACGGCTGAACCGATTTCGATCATTCTTTTTTTATTATATTCCTTGAAGTACGAGGATGGTTTTTATGTAGAGAAAACGTAAATATTATGTACCACGGGCGAAGCCGGGGCGGACCGCTAGTATATATATATATAAATGAATCGCAAAATGTGTTGGTAAGCGCATAACTCGAGAACGGCTGAACCGATTTCGATAATTCTTTTTTTATTATATCCCTTGAAGTACGAGGATGGTTCTTATAGCTAGAGAGCTAGTTAGTTTAGTTTTAGTGCAGTGGCAGTGTAAATGTTGTTGTTGAGGTTATGTAAATTTAACACTTTAGTTAACTACCAAGATATAAAGAAATGAGGATAGGACACAATAACTATTGGTTGAGGTATTTATAAACTCATAATATACTTTTAAAAAAATCACGTTTTAATAAATTTCTAGAATTAAATTAGAACAGCACAGCAAGAAGAAATGTACCATATGTACCCGCACAAAGTCGATATTGTGTTGCCTACCGTTCGACTCAATGGCTAGGGTTGTAACTACCTTTAATAATTATTACCAAACTAATAAACCGAGTGATGCGAAATAACCATAATTCTTTTAGAGTTTGATAAAATGATCAGGCAGGTATTTTCTTTAATCCTCTGAATTCTCGGTTACTAAATTGTATCGTTGAAATTATTCTTAATCGCGTAAATTTAATAAATAATCATATGGAAAACACTTTTCATTTGTTTTTTTACTTTCACGCCCAACTACTATACAATAATTACGTTGTTTCGGTATTTTGACGAGAAAACGCAGGAAACATCCGTTGTATCATTTTAGATAGATTGTATATTTTGTATCTGTAGAATTGAAATCAAAGCTATGTATATGTTGTCTCCATTCTTTTCTTATCGGATTGTTGATCCCAATGCGAATGCGTCACTTAAATTTTATAAAAGACAATTAAGAACATCAAAAATAAAGTGATACGTAAATATTTCACAGTGCAATATATTATATAATTAATAATAATTATATATTTATGAAAAAATAATTACATCAGATTTAATAATAGCAATTGTTTTGAATGTACATAATATGAATAAATGATTACATCATAATAGTAATAATTACAATTGTTTTATTTCCCATTTGTTGCAACCCTAGCATATCTTCATGTAGCAGCAGAAGTACCTACACTGGCGGCGCGGCGGCATCGTGCGACATCAAAGGCATTGCCTTACTAGGTAAGTTTATAATGACTCATTTCTTTTATTATATAATTTACGTTTTACTTTTACAGAATCCGATTCAATGGATTATGAAGACGAGTCACACAACGCCATACGATAGTGATGATGAATGAACATTTCAATAAATGCATGCGTGTTTTTTTATGTTGTTTTGTAATTGTTAATTGTTTCTTAAATAAAGAAATAAACTAAATATTTAAATGATGATTTGTTATTTGCAACACAACTTTATATTTGAGATTCTTTACAAATGTATATTTAGTTTTGTATCATCAAATTTATAAATTTTATTCCATAGTTTTCAAAATTAAATGTAAATGACCATAAAAACATTAATAAAGTAAATCATTGATGTAAGGTCAGGGAACGTAATACATATATACATCTGACCATGTAGAAGCTAAGTCTTGTTGACTGCTGAAGTCTGTAAAGTTTTGTTGTCTGCTGAAGTCTGTACGCAATGAAAATGTCTGCCGTTTCGAAAATAAGTTTTTAAGACCCTAATAAATAAAATATATGTATATATAATGGCAGATCTGGTCAAATACTTTCAAAATTGTATTTTTTTCAGCACTTTCATAAGTGTCTGCCAGAATGTTATCCGCGTGATAATGGTCTGCCATTGTTATTTTCCGATAGTAATAATAATCTATTTTCAAATATCAAAATGGCAGACGTGGTCAAATGGTTTCAAAGTTCGCCAAAAATTTCCACCTGTCTTACCTAAGCGCGCGCCCCGTCCACCACTCTGGGCTTAGTGACTCCTCATCTCATGTATAGTAGGTATAGGGGAATCAACACACAAAAATCCAGGTCTGGTCAAATACATACAGGTAGCTTTGCGCTAGCTCTCTAGCTATTACTTCTTATGGAGAGAAAACGTAAACATGTACCACGGGCGAAGCCGGGGCGGACCGCTAGTAAATAATAAAATAATAAATAGTGTATTAGATTTGTTATTGTATCTTGTATACCTACGAATAATTATTCTTACGTCTTGTTGGGAAATGTTCAAATACCTACCTATTGAAATAATTTACTGTTACAAATCATTAGTGTTATTAGTTTTGAGTGAATAGGCATGGATCAGAAATTCAGAATATAATATGCTACTAACTACTCAAATACATACATGTTTACACAACAAACACCACTGACCTCTATAACTATAAGTTATAGAGGTCAGTGACCGTCAGTGACAAACACTATGGATACCTACGCTCGCGAATGCAAATTCGGTGATTTACTAATTATTGATACCTAGTCATTGAATTCGTTTTGAAATAGCCTGTACTTTGTAATTTTTAGTGTTATAGACATTTATAAAATGTGGTGCTCATTTTTTTGTAATAAATCATCCCGAACGCTATTGTATTTTCGTTGTTTTATTTCAAGTGAACACCTAGGTATACAATTTTGTCACGAGCCGCCTCTGGCCTCTGGGTGAAATAAACAAGTCAAATGATTTTTGTTCTAATTGTATTTTGGTAGTAGTTTGTTTAGAATTTACATTACCATTGTTTAATTTTTATTTTGTATTTGCAGTAAAATAAAAAGATGAAAAACTTCATTAGGTATATTGTACGACACCTCACTCTGAATCGCGCTAGCGAAATTTTTTCGTTACAGAGCACATATACAACTTTCGGACAATCTTCATTGAGGCCGGCCGGCAAATCGAGTATGTCGAGAAACTTCACTTATTCGATGGAGGTATTCTACCTTCCTTCCTCCACAGTTGTGGGACCCCGACGTGCATTGAACACGCAGCTTTCTGATACTAGTAGCTAAAATCAAAACCACAGATATGTCTGTGATCAAAACCATAATAATATTTTTACCTATTATTTTACTAAAAGTCGAGTGCATCGAAATCGTAAATATGTTTTTCACCTTCCTGGTTTTTTTTCCATAGTAAATAGTGTTTTTGATTTGTTGTTGTATGAATAATTATTCTTACTTGTTGGTTATGAAATGTATTTTGAAATAATTTACTTTTACAAATCATTACTGATATTAGTTTTGAGTGAAAATGCTTGGATCAGCATAATATCATATTTGCTACTTCAAATACATGTTTTGATTAAAAAAAAACAATAGTGTAATGTAGGTAATAAAATAAAACTGCGTTTTATTGTAGGTAATCAATTTTGACATTATTTATTTCCCAAAATTACAATAAAATAGTTTACGCCAACAAATATAACTTTTATTTTTATAACAATCCTACTTCCTACTAATGCGAAAGTTCATACATGTTTCAAAAGAAAAACTTTTACTTTTACTATTATTTCAATTTATCCGGTTTAATTAAGACTTAATATTGATACATATGATCATTATAAATACAAATAGGAATTAACAATATAACGAATACGTGGCACAACTAAAATTTTACCGATACCACCCGTGGTCATTCTCCTTTGTGGGTCATTTGTAACAGGATGGCGGTTCTACAGCGAAAAAAGAAAAATGATGGTCAGAACGCTGATACCGGATACCTTAAGATACTGTAATATAAAATATTACTAGATTAGATAAAATATTATAGGTAGTATCTTCACCGTGTGTGACGCGCTTTACATTCACGCCATCTAGAGTTAAATCTTTATCATTTTTGTATACGTCTGTGTGTGTAAACGACCCTGTATGCAATGACAGATGTTAAAACGCATAATTTTACCGAATTGGGTGGATTTTAAGGCAATGATATAACATATTTCAATAAAATATAATATTCAGTAACCGCCATGACTATTCCTAGGTTTGATGACTATTCCAATTACGCAAAAACTCAAATAAACTAGAAATGTAGAATTCAGCGCCATCTAGCGGGATATTGGCTGGGAACAGATCGTTGCAATCACCTTAACATACTTACTTAATATTTCCTAATTTTCGTATCTTCATCGCTCTCAGGTTTTGATTGAATTTTCTCCTGATATCATTTTAATAATTCCTACGTTCCGTTGCTTAATTAAGGTGAAAACAATTATTCACTCAAAGCTTCACTTACAAGTTGAAAACGCGAAGGGTTGTCGATTTGTTTGATTGCACCGTTTGTAAACAGACGAGGGAACTTCAGTACTTCCTGGCCCTTTCCACAGTCGTCCCTTCGTGCGCCGGGAATAATTAAAGAGCCTCTTTTGAGCTGGTCTTTGCTAAAATATGTCCTCGGGAAACTGAATGCGCCTCGTGAAAAGATACCCTACATGGCCTAGGGCATAGAATATTTTTGTATGCTCAAATCCCTGAAGCGTCGTCCCCGCAGTCAGTGTGTTACTTATGAAGGGGTCTGTTTATTTGTCGACGTTTTCAGTTCTCTTGATCCTGTTTTATCGCAGACATCCTTGTTTGTAGCAATAATAACTGACTAGAAGTTTTTAATTTACTATTTGCTGCATCGATTAGACATTTGGCCATCTATCAAACCTTGATAATTATAGTATGTAATACCTATCTATATATGTATTACAAAACCTGTACCGACTCTCAAAATTTTGCAAAATCAATGCAATAGTCATTAATCTTGTAAGGCTCGTTTAATCTTTATTTTGTGTAAATTAACTCTGTGTGATAAATGGTCGTCTTATTTCTAATTGTAGAAAAATTATAATTGGTTCGATTATATTTTGTAATTCTCTTGCAAAATAGCTAAAGGCAATAAACCTTCGCATAGCTGAGAAAATAATAAGTATAACTATTTATTTTTATTTACTTATAGTACTCCTTGTGCCGACTTCGTCCGCGACCCGCGTGGAACTTTTAGCAAATTTAATCTATATTCTATACTAATACATATTATAAAGCTGAAGAGTTTATTTTGTTTGTTTGTTTGAACGCGCTAATCTCGGGAACTACTGGTCCGATTTGAAAAATTCTTTCGGTGTTAGATAGCCGAAGCCGAGATAGAAGTGAAACCGCGCGGAGCAGCTAGTTGCAAATAAACTATGTGTATCTAGCTCACACTAAGTATTTTACTGCAAATGTCCGACACAATCACACAAAAACATATCTTATTTCTTATTTATATATTTATATTTAAGTAATAACCAAAAAGTTTCAATCCTCTATTCTAGCTTTTAAAATGACGTTATTTTCATATTGATGCACTGAATTTCTTTTAAAAATTAAATCGTTTCAGGAGCGTGATTGTATAATATCACAGAAATATAAAAACAAATTAGTGATGAAATAAGGATTATAAGATAGATACATCAATCGTTTAGATAAATTAATAAGCAAAATCTTTAATTAAATCTATTTTATTTATATAATAGTTGAAGAACTAATTATTATTTAAAACTAGCTGTGCCCGCGACTTCGTCCGCGTGGAATAGTGACTGCATAGTAGTTACTACTTAACACACAATTATTGAGTAAACACGTCTTGAAACACGTACTACCATAAACAACTAAATTATTAGTACTTACAGATTATTTTACAGTTAAGAAATAAAATAAATAATAACACAAAATAACTGTTAGTAAAATTAAAACTAAACTGAGCTATAAAACTTTGTTACAGAAGAGTTCAAAATTTCCAGGGTGTGGCTATCCTCTCGCTCCCATGTCCCCCTCTTCTTTCCCCGGGAAATGCTCGGAAAATCCCCGGAAAATGTCTGGAAAATCCCCGGAAAATGTCCAAAAAGTGTCTGGAAAACATCCGGAAAATCCCCGGGAAATGCTCGGAAAATCCCCGGAAAAAGCCTGGGAAATTCCCGGAAAATGCCTGTAAAATGCTCGGAAAATGCGTGGAAATTTCCGGAAAACCGTGGAAAATCCCTGGAAAATGCCAGGAAAATATCCGGAAAATGCGTGAAAATGTCCGGAAAATATCCGGTAAATGCGTGAATATGTCCGGAAAATATCCGTACAATGCCTGGAAAATCCCCGGAAAATGTCTGAGAAATGTCCGGAAAATGTCTGGGAAACATCCGGAAAATCCCCGGGAAATGCTCGGAAAATTCCCGGTAAATGCATGGGAAATTCCCGGAAAATGTCTGGAAAATCCCGGAAAATAACCGGAAAATTCCAGGGAAATGTCTGGAAAATACCGGAAAATAACCGAAAATTCCAGGGAAATGTCTGGAAAATATCCGGAAAATGCGTGGAAATGTCCGGAAAAAGCCTGGAAAATGTCGAGAAAATGCTCGGAAAATCCCCGGAAAATATCCGGAAAATGCGTGAAAATGTCCGGAAAAAGCGTGGAAAATGCCACTTCAAATTTGCGAAGTAATTAAAGCAAAAAACCAAAAAAGAAAAAGAAAGCTAAAATCTTTCATATTAAATGTATACGGGATATTCATATTTCATACTTAATGTATGGGAGGGCTTAAAGATATTTTTTTTTTATATTTTTTCGATTTATTTTTAAAAATTTATTACGGCCATTTTACTCATTAGGTTAAGTACTTTCGATATCAGTTTAAAGTTTTTTGTTATCTGTAATACTTACGGAAAAATCGCCTGTGCACACTTAACGATTACACCCTGTATATAGGTATAGTAAATGGATGAACCGATGTTAATTAAATATGTCTAATCTGGGGGCACGGCAGTGCCCCCGCCAAGTCGAGCAAAAAAAAAGCGGCACGGCCGTACCATCCTTTTCTCGAAGCAATTCGGGCCTTTTTCGACCCCCTATAATTCGGTTGTGGATAAAGCAAGAAACCTGAATCTTCAGTAACTAATCCGGCATTATATAAACACGGAATATTTAAAATTTCAGTCAATTTGAACCAGTAGTTTAAGAATGACAACTTGTTAAAGTTTCTAAATTTTGTCACTCACTGACTCACCGATCATCAAAAGTCCAAGGCACTTCTAGCAGACTTAGAAGCTTCATATTTGGAATACATATAGAGTTTAGTGTCTTAATCATGGGAAAACTTAAATATTTTGTAATTTCGGTCCAGTTTTCCAAATACACCAACTGCATCAATAACTTTGTAATCCCATATAAATATATGGGATTACAAAGTTATTTATGCAGTTGGTGGTTGGTGGTGGTTATAAATTTAATAGGTGTAGATAGGTACCTACCCAAAAAATATGTGTCAACAATTAAATACTGCAATGCTAAGATCTCTCCCACATCCTGAAATAAATCTTATAGCTATAGATAGCATTGATTGTCCCAGGTACCTAACAAAAAGAGCTCGTGAATGTATAAAAAAATATGAAGACGATGCTTCTATGACTGCAGGTCTAGAAAAGAACATAATTATAAAAATAGGCGCAAAAGTCATGTTAAGGCGAAACATTGACGTGAGTCTCGGTTTAGTTAATGGATCTATCGGTATAGTGCGAAAAGTAAAGGTTGATCCTGAAAATTCAAAAATAATTAAGAGAATATATATCACATTTAATAATGAACCTGATGCATACGAGCTTGGTCCGGTCAAAACTAAATTTGAAATTATTAATAGAGCTTATGTTCATCGCGAACAATTTCCCATATGTATAGCCTATGCTATAACTATACATAAAAGTCAGGGCCTAAGCCTAAGTAATGCGCTGATGGATATAGGTTCTGCAGTGTTCACATCCGGTCAAGCTTACGTGGCACTTTCGAGAGTTACAAGTCTGGGCGGTTTACATCTCATTAATGTCGACTTTGGAAGTATTAAAGCGCAGGAATCATCAATTTGTGAATACAACAGATTAAGAAGTATTTACCGTCCAGACTTGTCAAAAATTGAGACATCAAAGCCTCCGAGAAAAGCCCATAGAGACAGGGAGTGGGCTTTGAGAAAAACTGTGGCTGAAGCTCAAGAAGTAGTACCGGAAAAGAAAAAGAGGAAGACTACATATAAAAATAAGAAAATATCATAAGACCTTTAACAAAATTCGTTAGAAGTAGATGGTATCAAAAAGAAAGGCTCTACAAAAAGAAGTGAGATCCCATCAAAAACATCCTGTAAAAAACCCAAGTCTCGCAGCTCAGTCTTTCTACCGTCAAAAGTTGTGAGATCCATGTAATACCAAGTCGGTTAATCTATTTAGTGTCTACTTGAAGGACCTTCTGTCTTAAGTTATTACATAAGTTATTATCATGCCAATATTAAAAATATTTAACGTTTTAAACAAATAGATCGACTTGGACATCGCATGAAAACAAAATGAATATTACAATATTATATTAGATTCTTTAGTCTCTCGCGCCTCACGCGATTGAAACTCTCGTTCCTGTTGGTCGCTGGCCCGTCGTGCTGTGTAGTGTGATACATACTAATAATCAAATCAAGCGATGTCCAAGTCGATCTATTTGTTTAAAACGTTAAATATTTTTAATATTGGCATGATAATAACTTATGTAATAACTTAAGACAGAAGGTCCTTCTAGTAGACACTAAATAGATTAACCGACTTGGTATTACATGGATCTCACAACTTTTGACGGTAGAAAGACTGAGCTGCGAGACTTGGGTTTTTTACAGGATGTTTTTGATGGGATTATACTTTACACGTCATGCCCTTTCATTTCATATGTCACTTGAGTCAAAATTCACTTTTTTTATTATCTATCACTTTTATACCTATATCAAATAAATGGATGAACCGATTTTGGTAAAATTTGACTTATTTTTACTGATAGGTCGTTCACTTTCATTTAATATATCACTAAAGTATATTCGACAACTTTAGTTATTTTCATTCCCACTTTTACCCCTATATACCTACTTACAATAAATGGATGAACCGATTTTGAAACAGTTTATTTAAGAACCAGCGTCGGAAAATATGCTGCCTAACAAAAAAACATCATCTAATTCGGATTACCTGCTAGCGAGCTACGGTGGCACAAACACACACACACACAGCGGTCAAACACTTATCACCCATATTTTTGCATCGGGGGTTAAAAACATAATATAATACGACATAATTTAAAGGACATTTTATGTATAAAATTTACCTAGAAATACCCCTCCCCCCTACTACCTCAGCTTACCCCCCCACCCTTGGGGACTTTCGATATGATCACTTGGACATAACTGTAGCGTATAACAGATAACTTACGTTTTATCGTACACTGTATGTGTACCATAGAATGCCTTAGCAAATGTTCGCCGTGAGTACTAAAATGGTCATAACTTTTTTATTTATGAACCGATTGACATGAAATAAACACTAAATGTTAAATGAAGATTACCACAATATATTAGTGAAAACCGCATCGAAATCGGATAAGCCGTTTCTGAGATTAGCGTGTTCAAACATACAGACAAACAGACAAACAGACAAAAAATTTTTTAACTACAGTTTTGGGTTTGGGATCGATTTAATAATAACCCCTGCTAATTTTTTTTTACATATTTTCATTGTACAGACACCACTTTTCTAGAATTTTATTATATGTATTGATGATGATGATGATTTTATTTTGTTACCGAAAGAGTCTTTGAAACAAACTGATTACTTTGATTACGTTGTTTTATATTTAGCTTTAGGATAAGTAGGTACTCAAACCTTTTGTGTAGATTTATTATGAGTTGAGGATGATTGAATTAGATTAACTTTTTATTAGTTATTAAACTTATAAACAAAATTCAAATATTTCGTTACGAGAGTTATTCAGTTATTTTGAATCCGGGTTCAATGTGATGAAGACAAATCGCGTCCTGAATTCCAAATTACCTACGTAATTTAATACTTTAAAATTCGGTTATTTTGGCTTCAAAATGTATTCGTACCTAATTCTGCTTATTTAGTGGTTAGCATTTTAGTACAATTCAGTCATAACCTCGTTTCAAAGGTTTCCCTTAAATAGCTTCTTTATAGGCGATTCATACAAAAATATTTTCCTACCTTTACAAAGAAAAGTAGGTTATTTTTATGATGGAACCTTTAGATTTAGACAAATGCCATTGTCGTGATCTTTACAAGCATATTTGTTAGTATAGGTATACCTATTGTATGAATATATTTAATTTATTTAGAGGGCAATCAATTTTATTACACTGAAAAATTGAATTGAATGATGAATCTTGCCCAAAAAATTTGGGATAAGGCAAAGCGTCCTCATCCTATCACAAATTCCATCATAAAGCTACCCTGCTCATGAGTGGGTGTTAATACCTGATATAATATGTTTTTGCTTAAATATTATTTTCGCCAAGGTTCTACTAGATACTGAAGTTTTGTAACTGACAAAATTTCAGGATACCTACTTTTTGATAAAATATTTCACCGCTTATGCGGCGATTACACCTAACGAGTACAGTGGCGAGTCAGTGTCCTCGGCCGAGTGCTCGGTTGGTATAAACACTTCAACGAGTGCTCGGCCGAGTACTCGGCCGAGAAGAGCGGCGAGACAGTCACTAGAATCCCAATTTGTTTACTCGGCCGAGTACCCACTCGCTATCCCGCTCGGCAGGTATAAACACGCACTCGTCGCGTCACTCGGCCACTCGCCACTCGTTCGTTTCGTCATTGTATTTTTTCAAAGAATTATTATTTTTATTTATTATTTCTAATAAATCCCACAATTCATTAATTATATCTGGTAACAGCCGATTTAAAACCCGTTAAAATTCTTTTTTTTTACGATCCATTGTAGACGTCCGCGTCGTGATCAAAACTGAACTGACTCGCCACTTAACTAGTGAAATACGTATAAACACCCACTCGGTTCGGCAACTGTCTCGGCCGAGAGCGTATTTACTGACTCGCCACTGTACTCGTTAGGTGTAGGTAATCAGCGCATTAGGAATGGAAATTGAGCAGGCCAATTTTCTTTACGAAATTTTAATTTTTTTTAATAGGTACAACATTGACTATTCATAGCATTACATATAATTTTGATACAAAACTTTTATACGAAATAAATTCTATAGCAATTTGAATGTTTCTCTTTGAACCAAAACCTACCTTTGTCGAAATATTCATTTAACTTTTCATTCTCCTATCTAGATATTATTAATATAGCACATCTTTCTATACAAAGTTGCTAGGAACGTGACTTTTCGACGTCTTTTTATGCGACTCTTTTACTTTATAACCATGAAATTATCATTTTGGGACTTTTTATGTTCATTTCCTCGCACTTCGTTGTGGTTGTTGGGAAGAATAGGATTATACATATTATCGTAAACAGTGTTAAGGTTTTAGAAGGGAGAAAAGATAACATTTATATCTTTGTTTTTATCTATTATCATTTGATTACCTGAAAATTAATTCTGTCTTTAGGTATGTAGATGGATTGTTGAGAGTCGAGACCTAGATTTACATTTAATCCGTCAGTCCTCGGATCACAGACACAATAGAAAATCTATTGTGTCTCGGCCCGATCGGGCCGCTCGGTGGTCAATGGGTTAAAGAAGGTTACTAAACAATAAATATTCACAAAATAAGTCTAACTCAGACAATCAATCAAAATATGAAAGGTGATTGTATTTTCATCCACATTTTATGGAACGTAATCCATCAAAGTTATTATTTACTAGGCTTTGTAGTAGATAGTAATGTAATAACCATTTTAGCTGAATCTCATAGTTATAATAGTGATTGCAAAGAAATTTCTATCAATTGATTTATTATATTACTTTTAGTTTTATTAGACCTTTAACCCTGAAACAGCAGCACCGATTTTGAGAATTTTCAATTTGTTATCGCTATCACCTAATTGTTTTCTGGTACTACAATATTAACTAAGGTAGGTAGGTACATAATAAAAAACAAGTTTCTGTTACACTTTAATGATTTAAAACAAAACTTACATGGAACATCACAATTATGCTTTGCAAAACAATATTGATGTCATGAGATTCATATTCATATAATATCTAATTATACAGTATTAACAAATATCTTAAAGTTACGAAACAGTTTTACTATCTAAGGGAGCGTTAAGCAAAAGTCCACATCGAAATGGCATTCTAATAAGGATATTCAATATATTACTTTGAATTACATTACACAACGAGACAAAATGTAAGCAAAATTTAACTCGAAACACACCTTTGCGTCAAATACTCTTTAAATACAAATGTATTAACCCTAAACACTTATGGAATAATGATATTCTAGGTGGGACAATGATTATACTCCTAATAATAAGGTGATAAGAAGTAGATTCTAGAATTACATGAGAGCTACGATAAATGATGACGAAATACTGAATGTAACAAAAATATAATATGAAAAAAATATAATACATGAAATGAGTTCACTTACGCTATTAGCTCATACAAAAATATCATTCATTTCTTTACACATACAAAAAATTGCTAAGCATTATTTTATATAATAATATGTAGGTATCATACAGACCTTATTCCATTGATTAATATAATATTGATACATTTAATAATTGGGTAATGGGAAAGTACAGAATGGTATTATTGGAAGGATTTACTTTGGTATTTAACCTATACAATATAATAAATATAATATGTTTTGTGATCCTTAGAAGTAGCAATGATTTGTAGCAAAATTATATTGAAAAATAAATATAATCTATAATTGAACAAAATAAATTAATCTACTAACACTATCAGCTACACAATATAATTATTTCTAAATAAAACTCTTTGTAATTTAGAACTAATAATAACAAAAGGATTAAAAAAACATAGAGGAGGTATTACAAAGATATGTCACAATTACATTAGCGGAAAAGGTCTAATAGCATATGTTATATGTGTGCTTAATTTTTGATGATATCATCCGATGTTTTCGATTAACATAATTTAAAATTACAAATAAACTTGTACTGTCTTCACTATTCATAAAAGTCAATTAATAGAAATATTTCCTTCTTTTAGTTAACTTTTATAGTTTTTTCTCTGAGTCACTTATTGCTCTAGGTATATTAAAATAAATAAATCAATATTTTATTTACTTTTAAAAGCAGGATGTTGGTAACGATTTATCATTGTGATAACTCTTTTTTGAGATGTTATCCACACTCCTTTATGCAAAATTAAGGTCGCTCTGCGACTCTTAATATTCTTAACTATATACAAACTCTATTTACACGCATGTGTTTGGCTCCTCCATTTGCTTGGAATGAATATCTTCAACGGGAATGTTTGCAAAAACCAACTTATATTCCTATGTACAATATTACTACACTGCCGTTATCGCAGCCAATAAACGAAGTTACACAATACGTCTATCAACTCGAAGCAATAGTAATGGTTTATTCCATAGATATATCAATTCTGTTTATTTACATCAAGAAGCTAATATGTATATATTTTAATATAATTTAGAGTAACATCGCGAACAGAGGAATAAACAAAACAATGGAAACTACTTTGATATTGGCACCGTTGTTGGGATTACTTCCCAAACCTCCGACAACCGACCTATTGATATTATCTTCCTTTTCTTGTGGCGCTTTAACCATATCTTCGCTACTGTCTCCTAATATGCTGTTGCTATCCATAATCATACCAATGTCGTTCTTTTCTACTGAAGGTGGAAGTGGCGGAAGTACGGTCGTCGTTGTTGTGGTAGTAGTCGTAGTAGTAGTGGTGGTAGTGGTCGTCGGTACCAAAGTATTGTTGCCCGTATAGTAAATTTCTCCATAAATAGCTTCCACCTCTACAGTGTTTTCAATCCGTTCACCTCGCATTGGTCTCGAACGCGCATTGTTTTCTTTATAAAATGTCATTAATTTAGCTGTGTATTGTACGTCGCGATCAGTATTATTGCCTCTGAATGTGACATTGCAAGCAGTTCCCGGTTCTAGAAATATTTCTAATTTAAAAAGTTCTTTTTTCTCTTCCGTGTAGGGGTTGGCCCATTCAATTTGAGGGAAAACGGTTCCATCGCTCATTTCTATAGTTGTATTTAAACCGATTGCAATACCGTGTCCGTGGCCCCAAGACAACGTATAGTTGAACTTATATTCTATCTCAGTTGTCACGGTAGCAGCCACATCATCATCGTTTCGTAAAATTCGTTCTTCAAAAACTTGTGGATCGGTTTGTCGTACGTGTTGTGTATCTAAATCTAACTCCACATTTTCCAATTTATAACTGATCGGTTCTTCTTCTATCAAAATCTCTCCGCTATGTTCAATTAATTCATTGTTTTTCTCATCGAATGAAATCAATTCACCCACCGTACTCTCGTAATTTATTCGTCCAATGTTGTGCGAGAAACCGCCATCACTTTTTACTCTGCCGACAAAAGTGGTATCTAACGAAGAATCCACAGCTACTGCGCCGCTTGGTTTAGAATTAAATTTATACCAAGGCTTCCAAATAATCAAAGATGCGTTTTCAATGTTTTCCATGACTTCAAAGATATTGTAACTCTTAGTACCTGATACAGCACAGGATGTATAATCAGGTCTCAATTGTCCCAGTAGCATATCGCCTTCATGTCTGGTTCTACATAGATAAATCGGCCCTGAAACATTATAAAGAGGTTTATAAACGAGTTTAAGTAAATTGTCAAATCAGTGTCAATGTACAACTGAATAACTTTAAAACTGAAATAAAAACTAAATTAAAACAATATATAAAATTTATAAAAAAAATAATTTAAAAAGATACACGTACTGATAAATATGCAGAATGTTATAGGTACATACTAAAATGTTTAAATCTTTCCAAAAGTATGTATTATATGTAAAGTAATCCGGAAAAGTAATCCGAGCTATATATACCTTTTTCCGACTCCGCACCAATCACGTAGTTTTCCATCGCTTCTTTTTTGAGGTTTGCCCACTTGAGTGTACTGGATGTGACAATTTGTTTTAGTCTCGCATTGAATAGGCCAACCCCAGCTTCACTGAGCACCGGGACCGCTAATGTAATTGTCGCCAACAGGACCCACCACCCACTCGTATAATTTCTAGTTCTCTTCATGATTGCTATCTGTGGACAAAAGATTTGCTTTACATAATTGTATAAGCGAGCGTATATGCACAAGGTAGAAAGTTTGCATAAACAAGCCGTGCCAATGTGGTTCCACGATCACTTGCAAACTCAATTTTCCTGACAGAATTACTGAAACCATTTTACGCTCAAGCGCGGTGACGAGTTTAGCGAATATTATTATTATAAGCGAATATTATTATTATATTATTGCGTTTACGGTACATATTTAAACCTTTATAGGATACCTTTTACCGTGAGATGAATAGGGCTGAAGGGATGATAAAATTTTTAAACCTGAACACATTTAAAAATCTTTACGAGCTTATGAATTATCTACATTCTACAGGAATACTTTAAACTATTAATCTATTTGTCGTAGTTATCGTAGTAGATTTATAGCGTATTCGCGTTTATTAAAATTTAAGGGTAGGTAGGAAACATAAATTTTTCTTCGAATACATTGCATTTCAACGTGGGTTGTAGGTACAGAGGGTGAATGTTGGCAAGGAGGCGCCAAGCAAATCGATCCTCTAACCATTAGAAGGTAAAAAAATGCTTGTAGTTGTAAGACACCATTTTTATAATGTTTTTATACCTTTGTACAATCAAGTTTATTCTATAATGTAAAGAAATTAACATTTATTATCACCAAGTCAGTACAAACATATTTCTTCATTCCTTAGAACGTAATTAAGTTTATTATTTCCAACATTGCCTTGTTGTTTTTTATTGTAAATATAAATCTATAAAGTAAGTTAGGTAATAAAACTGCGCCTTATCTACCCTAATATATTATATCGAGCGTAAATCAGGAGGGTGAGATTCAGATTCCGATACACTTTCAAAGTAAATAGAAAAGGCGTCTTCGTCTGGCTATTTTGTTTACTCAATATTGAATTGAGTTTTTCCTACTATGGAAAAATAAACTTTACATTTACCTACTAGGGACTTGTTACGATATATTTACATCATACCTTGTTGAGAACCGGTTCCAAGATTATGCTAAGCAATTCCATAATTCAAGGTTAATATCAATTGATAATAATAGATAGTATTTAACCTTATGTGTAGGCTTACAGTAATCTTTATAGACGTAATTAGGAAACATGATTATGTTGTTAAATTGAGCAAGTGACAAACATATTTAACTATTGATTTGGACGAAATAATTAGTAAATGCCTGCAGTGTTCATGTGCCAAGTTTCATATAGGTTATTGACGACCGCACTGCGACCCCTGTGGAGGCTTTTAAACAAATCGATGTTTCAATATTTAAAGAGAAACCTTTACCGTAGTTTCCAGTACGATAAATTTATCTGCTCTTATTTATATTTTGGCCTTCACGTGTCTAGTCAATTCAATAAAGACTTTTGAAACTTATTATATATGTACTTTATTAACATTGTTAGATCATAAAATAGCTTCAAATAAGATATAGGGCTTATTTTATGGCCGAATATGTCATTGTTAATACCGAAACTAATGGTTTTAATTCAATTTAATAACTCCACTTGACACGGTCTATTGCGTCTGACACAAATCCCGACGCCCCATTCGTTTGTTTGATTAAATTGTGATATATTGCTTCTGATATTAACCACCTCATACGATAAGCTAGCCGTGACTAAGTCAGTGTTATTATTTCGACTACAAGGTGCTGCTAAATTCCTAAACCCTACAGCATCTGTGGAACACGTATCTACTTATCGATTTTCCTGTAATATAACCCGTATCTAAAGTTTATTCTGTCTTCCAGACGCTGGTATATATTTCGTACCTAAATACAGCAGATGTATCTCATATGATAAACACAAAATAAAATGTTCATTGTATTATTATATAATTTATTTTGCAATCGCTCTATTTGAATAGTATCAATGAAGAGTTTGTAATATTATAAGGCAAAGGTTATCTTTAATGTTCGTGAGTATCAATTCCTTACTACTCATGTTTAATTTTTTCTCTTTTACTTTTGGACTGCAAAAAAAACGCTTCCATTGCAATTCAAAACTCTTGAGTCTTGAGACACACGTGGCAACGGAAGGAAATTTGGTTTTGCAGGTGCGAAGCAAACGGTCCCTAATCTGTTTTTCCAGTAAAATTTTGTAATGTTATTTGCACATAGGAACACAGTATGCTTTAGCGTACACATAGGTATATCTATAGACTCGTAGTTGAGTGTGACATTGATTTTGTGACTTCAACACAATGCCCTTCTCCGACAGATACTTGTCTAGCCCTAGATAGCGGAGGGGAAACACCACTTTCAATAAAACAAGGAAAACTTTTGTTTTCTACCTCCCCATCGTTCGCGACTACATTTAACCGAGTAGACAAAACTCGACATTGGCCAATTGCCGTTAGGGGAAATACGATGACTAACAGAGGCTGAGGTTTTCGAAAAACTTCCAGGAAGGCATTTTGGCAGTTTCGGAGTATTGTAGTGAGCGGTGACATCATTGGTACAAAAGTATTTATGCAAGTGCAAACTAATTCTGAACAGTAATGTCATTGTAGTGGTTGTAAAATTTTATGGCACGACCCCGTGGATAACTAAAGGTCGTTTGGCAACTGATCTACCTTCCATTACGTAATTTCTAATTATGGAGAAGGACATTTTAACGGCGAATGTGGATGTCAAGGTCTGCAAATAAAAAATATTAATATTTTTGAAAACGACTTTCAATGCTCTTTGTCAGCTTGTGTTAAAATTTTTATCTCACTGTATTCGACAAATTATATGTAAGTACAATTTTTTTTATTGAAAGATAAAAAAAATACCTTAATAGAGATGTTGTGATCGGTGCAACTTATTGGTGTTAAAAATCCTTGACTGTTATTGTATTGTAACTAAAGTCACTGTATCCAAACACCTATATAGAAAACTCACTTAGACTCAACGGTTCAAGACTCTCATTGTTCCAAGAAATGATTTATGTATCGTAATCACTTCACATGGCACTTGAAGTGACACGGAGTATATTCGGTTACGAGCTCGCTATTGTTGCATCGGATACTGTTCATCAACACACCATTCACTGTTACAAAGACTCATCAGTAACGCCAATTAACTTCACGCTTCAATATTATATTCTCGTGTATCTTTTATGATTCCCTACGGTTGTTTGAGGCTTTGGTACACGTAAAATTGTAGTTATTTGAATGACTTTTTTGTCTATGATTAGGTGTGAGGAAATGAACTTGAGTCTTGAACTCTATACTGTTTATTCTTTATCGTTTAAAGATAAACGCATCATCAGATACCTAGTGCATTATTTTGATATTAACCGCAGATAGAGATATTTTTCTAAAAAATAATTTCATACTCAACGTCCGATATCAGAGGCGAACCAACGTGCACGGCTCGCACTGTAATCGCATTAACTATGTAAAAGCAATCAATAATATAGGGGATTAGTGTCGCCTGCTTCAAAGCGAAGGCTTAGAAAGCTTTGTCATATTGTTTTATTTGGATTATCCATAACATGTTTAGTGTTGAAATATGTGTGTCGCAAATATCGACATACGGTATGCGAAAAATTCTAAAAAACAGATACTTATATTAGTTATATTTCAATCTGCAATCATTGTATGTACCTACTTATAATTATATTGTCTGGATTTCAAACTAACCCTGAGTTAGTAAATACTAAATATGTAGGTATAAGCTTTTACATAGTAAACAATAGATTATAGACTACCGCAATAAGTAATAGACTATAAATAAACTGCCTAGTATATTCATATTTATTTATAGTATACGTATAATTTAATAAATTTTATCTTAATTGACCATTCCAAGCTCGTCCATATCAAGGGCTGAATGCGGAGAGTTGATTTTATCTGTCATTGTTCTCAGAGACGAACATCGCTAAGCTTTTAACCCAGATATGTTTTGCTTGACTTGCATTTATATAGACGACTTAGCTCTCTGGTCAATAGACAATTAAGTTAATTAAATGACTCTTGAACCCTCTTATTTTCTTTCACTAGATTTTTTCTTAGTCGAATCAAAGAATTTGTGACACGTATTTAAAACACACTGCTATAGCGTAAGTAAACAGTAAACACGACGAGTTTTACTTTTACGAATTACGATACTTGGACTTTTATGCTCCGACAATTTATGCTTTATGTATTCCTTTTCCAGTTAAACTATTCACGCATGCAGGAATATTTAATACGACACTTGTACATATACGCGCTAAGCGCATTGTTGACCTGGATCTAGAATAGCACTCTCAATGATGCTTCGCGTGAGATGGGTTATGTTCTGAAAGGCAATTACGTTGGTAATAGCATCGTTATCAAGTGCTGCATTATCATCGGGATAGTTAACGAGTTCTGCTTTCACCGGCCAATTTAATTTAAAAACGCTTTGTTCATACGGCGAAAGCTAGGGCAAGGTCGCTTCTTTTGTTACAACGTCTTAACTGACCCTTTCTTTTACGCTTGAATCGTTGATTGAACCTTTAGCTAATATGTTTCTACGGGAGTTCTAACTTTAAAACAATGATCTTTCACACCGTGCTGCAGCAAAATGATAATGTGCATTTCACTTTATTAATAGTATTCACACGGGCGTTAAATAACCGTTATATAAGAATAGAGCAATAAACATAATGATTGGGAACAGTCGTGCACTGTAATGTTCTGCTACTGGTAGGAATAGTCTTTTTTGCGGTAGCGTAAATTGCTCTCTGGGCGCCGTCGTTTGTGCCCGTGTACCGGTGGATAACTGTCGATAAATCATTCTCTTTATCATTGTTCGTTTCTACGATGCATTGGGTACAAAGCGCAATCAAAGGAAGTGTTTAAGTACAGTTTCTCGCTAGCCCACATTATAATAATTGTATAGTGTCGGCTGAGTGTTATATTTAGCTAATTCTTACTCTGATTATTCTCTCTGATCATTCTTATTCGAAGCAACTTTATGTTGTTTGTCGAATTGAATACTTTTTTTCATATCGTAAATTTATCAATGGAAGCTGGAATGCCAGTTATGCAGTAGATAGTATTTGTTCTGGAGATTTAGTTGCGGATCGCTGCGTGTGCGCAACGGTGCATGAGTAGCTGATACCGTGGGAATATACCCTAATATCTCAAAGCAAGCATAGTTGTGATATTGCAACACTGGTGCTCTGAATAGTTTCCTTATTTAGGAAGCTGCTATGTTTGATTGTTTGTGAATTATGTTTTGGAGCAATATAAGTAATTCAAATTAGAATAATTATTTTTTCTCTTGTATACATGTATAGTGTATAATGAATTTAAATCGAATAAGGAGGATTTTGACGAGTAGGTATTAATTTCCATACAATAGAATATACAAAAACGCGAGAACATCGAGCGTTCTCCTATAATGATTAATGATAGCTGCATTTATGAAGGTATAAATAAGTATTTGTATGTGATAAACGGGAAGACAATAGCGAGGGTAACCGCGGCTGACTCATACGTAGCCTAATAGACGTATTCATACCACTTGAAAGCTCTGAAACAATGGGATGCGGGTTTGCTTACCGACCTCAGCATCGACTTAATGTTCCCGACAAGTCTTAACGTTTAGGCAATAAGTGATGGTATACACTATATTTGAGTATAAAACTTGTTAATTGGAATACAAGAATTTTGAGTACCTACTCATGTCACTTTCTAAATATTATTTTATAACATAGACGGTTCGTGCAATTTTAATTCAAATGTCAAGGTTGTCTGACATAAGAATCAATTAAGGATCGTGGTTTTAATAACATTGAAGCTATTTAAATTCATTAAATGTTTCCATTATGAAATTAAAAATTCATAGAAGTTGTAAAAGTGCACATAAAATATGTGAACCAATTTGTATAGGTATTTTCTTGCAGCCATCACGCAATGACTGGCCCGTGCCCTAGATACCGCATTAGTTCAATCCATTAATATAATGATAGACCACAAACCTGTCCCACAAACCCTGCAACTTTTACTCGTGGAACTACAAAACACAAAACAATTTACCGTTACCATTTTTAATTTACGAATAGAGCATGAATCCGTCCGGTTGCACAGTGTGTATTGTGAATAAACTGTTGCAGTCGCGCCATCAATGACGATCCACAGCCGTGACGGGGTGTCGGGAGATTTGCACGATAAAATAGCACACGCATTTACGCCTGCGTTTCCGCCGCCATTATGTACAGAATACTCTCCACTGTGGTCAAATGACTACATCAATTCGTATCACTGCAATATGTCAGCGACCGCTATTCGATAGAAATGAATTAGCGCCGTCGCGTCGGTCGGTAGACAAAGTTACACCGTAAATCAAACAGCGAGAGACTAATTAACGCGGTATGGTTGGAGCTAATATCATCACCTGCTGGTCACGCTCCATGAATACGGAATTCGTTATGCCGTTTATTTAGTCAAACATTATATTTCATATTTACTATAAGTAGAAAATAAGTAATATTCACGATATTAAAACTTTATTAATTTTCATGTTTATGTTCTTAATGATCACACATATGTGTTAAATGAGTAATTGATAATGTGGTCTATTTGTAGTCACTTTACGTAACAACAATCATAAGCAATTTTAGACCTCCCGCAATGATACTAATGATAATTATGAATGTAGACTGTATTATCATTACATTTTATAAGTGCACCTTCGAGTCAACATGTTTATAAATAACATGATCATTTTTTTTAAAAGTACGTCATCATACGGTTTAAATCCTCAAATTATATAATCAAAATGCACGTAAGGCGGATGCCGGTATGAAGGATGACAATCTGGCTCCCCACGGTTTGCGACAACGAGCTGCAAGGTCGGTGTCTGATTGTCAATAATAGCAGCATTTATGATAGTGACGACATAGTGCCCCAGTTTGATGTAACGATATTTATCATTTAATTGTCCCTATCATTTTTTCTTAGACGGGAGACTCGAGTTGAGATAGCGCGTCCGCTTGTTATGATAATGTATGACGAAAGCACTGTTGCTCCGTATCACAACAGAGTAATAAATTAATTAACTACATCCATTATTACATTTTGACAAAAAGTTCAAGTCTTTGTAAGGTACTATTTCCAACGCATATTTCTTGAAAACTTCCTACAGGATCAAGGTGGGCCCCTGCTCTTGAGCCAGTTACCAAATCGTCTATTTTTAGACTGTTGACAACACTTCGAAAGAATTTCATTCAATTGTCGATGTTGAATTGACAATTCGTTCATACTTTTTTTTGTGTTAGTCTCGCATGAGTTAATCGATTTCTCGTTCGATTTACTTCAGAGAATGTTGAGGAACATTCCTTTTAGAGATATTCCCAAAATACCTAATCTCTTAAGTGATAAACTTATTCGTTTTAGTAATAATATAAATTGAGCTTGACTTTACCTTAGTGATGTTGCTATGAGAAATCCAGCTTTAATAATGTGTACGCAAGTTTGAAGTTAGATCTGAAAAAATAAAAATCAATGTCAAATTTATAACTTTGAAAAAGCTACCTAAATAAGAACATCGCATTATTATATTAGTAACGAATCTGCACAAACAAATTCCTCTTTATGGACCATAAAATAAACAAACGAATGCAACAGCTGCCGACTAACTTAATCCATTTCATTTGCGAAATTCTTATTATTATACACATCTGCTCTTATAATTGCTAGTGAAGATTTAATTTTTCTTATTTTTAGCCCTTTGAAAGAGTTCTCTATTAATTAAGCACTTTCGAGTCTGCTGAGCTGCGGTCAGGAAACCACCCACAAGAAATTTAAATGCAGCTTAATCGCGTGGTTGAATGAGCTAATGAAACGTAAACCGACGTAATTTTCATAAGACGTAACAGTTATAGCTGGTTTTAATCATATTAATGGGCCATGACTTTAAGCTAATCTTGGTATCTTGCAATGCAGCTTTCCGTTAAGTACAGCTTTAGAGTTACCTAGCAAATTGAAATTAGGAATACTTTAAATTGGAAAATTGTTTTGATACGTTAATAATCTATAAATAGGTATGCATTTTATTAACTGCATACTAAAAAAAAATTAACAAACCGAACAGAACCGCATTTTATATCATTTTAAAGCAAATTTGGCTCGTTTTACTTGCACGGCGAATACTATCAACTCGGGTGCCGTTAGCTCTACTTAAAAATTCTCAAATGTTGGTGCAATACGGAATGCGAATGCGTCGCATTACAAGTGTAGGTGATAATGCAGTCGTTATGCAGCGGTGGATCGGCCTTCGCCACGGCAACAGACCCATTGTGAGCTGTTACAATGAGCACTTAGAAACTGGATATCAGCGTCTTTGTACACAACTACTCGAGTTTAAGTGTAGCACTCCGTGAGTAGCTAATTGCTTGAAGTGTTGATTATAAATACGTCTTTGCCACTTGTACTTCATACTTCTAATGCCGATTATTATATATTTTCAGATTCTCTATTAACCGTTTCTTATTTGTGGCTTGGAGCTGTCCAACTGAATTGTTCAGTTAACCACAAGTAAAGTAGGGACTTCCAATAACGTTAGGGGAATCGGTTAGGCGGACAACTGACAGGGGTCAAATAAGTAAAGTGCACCTATTTGTCTTAGAGTTAGAGAAATAACAAGGTTTCTAAGATTTAAGTTATAATTTATTTTAATAATAAATATACAGTACTTATTGGACAACCTACCTTTTAACTCAGCTTTAATTTTTCGGCTAATTGACTTGACTTAAGATATTGCCTAACATCTAAATAATTAAACATTATTGCAAATAAAACACTTAATTATAATAGCGGTAATATTTTGAAATAATTTTATTTCAAAATACATATTACCTATGAATTTTATTTAACCACCACAAAACCACAATAACGAGTTAACATGTAAAATGTATTCACCCTTTTAACGAGAAATAATTTAAAGCCTAATGAATTACGGAAGTAGAGAATAACAACCGACGCATATGTCATTTGAATCGCGATAAAGTTATACTATGACCGCCCCCGCAGTGTTTCAAATCCCAAATTGCCCGGCAAAATTGCACAGCCCTTTGTTCAATGGAGTTATTATCGCAGACCACTGATTCGGAGGACCGCATTTGCAAATATTATGATTCGTTGTATTATTGCGCACTTACCTACGTTGTTTTCAAAGCGATATCCGGAATTCGATTTAGATTTTCATTCGAAGCTGCATTGATAAAAAACGCTGGCATAAAGATCAAAGTCGTGATATCAAAGTTACATGCAATATGCTTTTTATTTTTTCAAACGCAGATCACCGCACAAAGAGAGAGAGGGAGGTAAGCGAGGTAGTTTTCTCGGTTTCCATGGCGACGCCCTGCAGACTGCTCTCTTTGTTCAGTACTTCCGAATTAGTGCATCATTGAAACGTTCAATGTCGCACACTATTCCCCTCTTGGTGATTAAATTTGTCTATAAATGTCATCATTTAGTTACAACACCACTGTAACCCCATCGCACGTGCGTACAATTTGTTTTACACAATTACGTTAATTTACGTTAAATTAATTTAAATTGATAATCTGGTTCCCCTTTTTCTATTAAAACGGATTTCATTGCGATTTTATAGTATGGGTTTCCACCTATCTGAGTGTTTGCACACCCTCTAGGCTTAATTGCATTTTATTTATTCAATACATTGTGCCTCCACAAACGGAATACAAAATATAATGCCACAGGGAGAAGTATATCTGAAGCATTGATTTATGACGGTGTGAAGAAAATTTGTAACACATAGGTATTATAAATTATATACTGACATACCAAAATACTCTATCTACTTTTAACAAGTCGAACATTACAAATATCATAACAATATTAACTTAAAAAAATTCGTTCGAATCTTGTTTTCGAGGGCAAAGTTGAAGCCAAAAGTTACTTAAACTTCTGCTGATGTCATACCTGCTGCGTAATAAAGGAACCCTCCTCAATCGATTGCAGAGTACATTACGTATTTATTGCTAACAGGGTCCTCGGGAAGGCCAGAGGAAAATGTAAATGTGCCTCAGTTCCGTAATTCCTGTTCCGTGCAGGGCTTACGTTGATGTTATCTGCACCCTTGATATATATGTCACCGTGACGTTGATAACGACTTATATTGCTTGTTTTGGAAATAAATTTCCTCTAAGGTATTTCTAAATTAAATTATGTTTGGGTTATTACAGTTTTATTGAATCTATAATCACACGCAACGCTATCGTTTCGTATTTGACGACATTAAAGTCGTCGGTGCTCTACTTAGAAAACCACTTCATGCTGCTTTACTTTTATTTATATTATCGATAACTTCATATGGCTGGTCTACTGAATGGTGTAGGATTGATAAATCACGTATGCATATTCCATTATTTATGATGATAACGCAGTAATCTTTGTTCGTTTTTATAGCGCACAATTAATTCACAATTCTGGTATTCATAGAGCACATGTTATGAATAGTGCATTCCGCTCTACAGATATGGATGTCTCATAAATACTCACTTTCTTTTTGTGATCAATCTTAAGAAATGCTTTAATGAAGATCGTGGTCTTGTAGAAGAATAAAAAAAAAACTAAATAAACATTTCCAAAAATCCATTCATAATTTTAAATTTTTTGTATCAATTTAAATTAAGCTACATAAAACTGTTAGTTATTCATATTTGAATAACTGTGAACACATGTTCGTAACAGAAACAAAATAAGGAAAGTTCTTGTAAATATGAACAGAACTTATGTTCAAAATGGAATGGGCGAGTCGGATGAAGTTCTGAACAAACAGTAAGGGCTTGGGGTGACAAACGCCGCACAATATCGCATTAATTAACTCCAATATCCTACTATATTTGACTATTAATGTTGGAATTTCTAAGGAAACGCATTAAGTATAATATAATTGAGAACCCCCTTCTAATATAGTACCTAATATTTCAGCTTTGCATTAATACCGTTACAATTTCGAGTCGATATTTGCTATATTTAAAACTTTAAAAGATACAGTTATTTTGTATGAAAAAGTATACAGAACACGATTCTGTTGAACATAATTAATGTGAAAAATGTCCACGAGGAAGACTCTACCAAGTGACTAGACAGCAAATAGAAGACGACGACATAAACATTAATTTACCAATTATAAAGTACAATTCTCGTATGTTATATTTAGTAGCATGATTCATCTACGTAACCCTTGGTTACAGTCCACTGGTTGAAAGTTACTTCAACATACTCATAGTTTATATTATTATGACGTCACTGGCTCTGTGAGTCAACTTGAAAATGAATCAATGAAAATTTTACAAAAGTAATACGATAGAATTTGACTCATATTACGGTAATGAATAATTACCTCCGTTTATAGACGAGATAAATCGTATTTCGTATTGCTGAACTTCAATTCCTTCGCGTCGCGTTTAAATTGAATATAAGATTTGAAATCGGTGCGAGCGTCTGCCTTTTATTCATACTGCTCGGTTGGAATAAGGAGTCGCGATTTTTTTGTCTTGTATTGGCGTGGTATACAAAAAATGCGAGGTGCAGTTTAAACGATAACGGCTCCGTGCCGTGGGGGCGGGTCGATGTACGCGGCTCATTGTGATGACTCACCGGTCACCACTCACCAGCACATCTCCAAGTTTTCATACTTATTTATTCTCAGGCGCAAAATTGAAAATTATATGAATAAGAAATTGCATAACTCATCTTAACGTGCGGTCATGCGCTAGACTTCTTATTAGATTGTAATGGAATTTAGATGGTTTTATGTGTGATTAAAATTGTATTTTAATTTTTACGTATTAATTGAAACATCTAATAAATAATGTTTTCACAAAAACGATTACATTTAGCTCATAATTCATATATTATCGCTGACTCTAACACAAATAATAAATATACATGTGTTTTATATGTACATAAAAGTTTTATCGCAAATACGATTTATTTGATTAAAGCAGTTTTTATTGCATTTTTCCAAGATTGATTCGGAGAGTAATGTGGCATGATTACGAGGCAAGGCCGTATGAGGAATAATGATTGCTAACAATTTAATTGAACCTACAACTTGCGTAACACCGGTTGTAATTAATTATTAGTATGAGGCTAACGCGGACGGCTACGATAGGATATCTAATATTAAGCACTTGCAATTATTCCGTTTGATTGATATGAGATTCTTTTACGAATTAATCGCCACTTTTAAGGTATTAATTCCATGTCAATGAATAAGATTACAGAGTTTTGGTCTAGAAATACTAATCACCTGTCCATATTGAAATGTTTGTCCATAAATGCATGAAGGCATGTAAGGCGGACTGAACATTATAAAACTAAATTGGTGAAGCATGCATTAACGGCAGTCACACTCCAACTGCATTAGACATATGATACACGAAAAGTTAGAAGGTAACTGATTCTTCTCCGTCAGATTTCCTAGTAATATGATAGTCGTATAAAGTTACAATAATCTCTTCAGGACAACTCTCAGGCTCCAGTAGCTCACTAAGCTAAAATAAGAGCAGCCGAGGCGTTGAACTCTAACATAAAAACTGTTGCGTGTAATAGTGCTAGGTCATGTTTTGACGTAATAATAAGAAGGAATATTAAAGTCGGTAATAACAATAAAGAAGCAGGGTTTATTGCTATTGACGGTGGCCTGTGTGCGGACTCTTGAGGTTCAAGTAGATCAGTTTACGATTGCGCACACAAATAACTCTCTTTACTTTTACGCGCAATGTTCGCTATGCATTTTATTACTCCAATTGAACTCTTAATTTGGAAGCGAGCAACTTTTTATTTCTTTGAACTACCTATATACATTAATGATTATGTAATTGCATATAATTTAAGAATTAATTATGGTACACGAATATATTTTATGTCTTATGATATGCACGGCATGCGGTCCTGCATTAGCATTTCCTTTGAAGTTCCGTGACCGTTCTAAAGTTCAAAATGTTTGTACCTAAACCCGGGTGCTGACTGAACTAAAGAACACTTTGGCCAAGTTGGTAGAGCGGCTCTTGCGTAAGTCAAGTGCTTGTTGCACTCAACACGTCTCCCGTGAAGATGTCGCTACTCGCGAGTACCCGCGTTTTGTCTTCGTAAACATCGCTCTTGAGCCTTATTTACCACCACGCACAGATATAAAATGTTTATAATTGCCTTGCGTCATAGTTAGAACACGGTGTTTCGTATTTTACTTGTATATTGGACATTAGATAAATTTAGAATTATCTAATAAAATTTATTCCTAACGAAAATTAAATGACAACGATTAAAAAGAACCTTTTTACCTCATCGATAACCAAATATTTAATATTTTTCTTTGTCACAAACATGTGTATTGTGTACACATCACTTGAATGGTTTATTTACATTTTGTTCTCGTCGAACCATCATCGTACCAAACAAATAAAATCTCTACCAAGTACCAACTGTATGTTTTTGGAGACCAACATACTTGACAAGCTCTTCAAAGTGAATGATAATCTTTTATCGAATTAGGTATAATAACCCACTAATATAAAAAGTACGTGTTATGTTCCCGATTCGTGACTAGAAAAAGTACTGCCTTATTCCACAGTTCAGGCACGTTTGCAAACCATGCACGTTTTGTACTAATTTGTGAGTAACAATCGTCCATGTATTTCCTTCATTTTTACGCACTGAAATGCAATTTATAACACATTTCATTATCATTACGATTTAATGTGAGAAATAAAATAAATATAGGTGTATGCATTAGCATACACCCATATTTATTTTATTTCTCGACTAATGTCGTGTTTTTATCGAGACATAAACTTGTTTAATATCTATATGAGATTGAGGTACAACGGAAGTGAATAATATAAAATCAATTGGATATACAGTTCTGTAGAACTATTTAAAGTAGAAAAAATATATCTCAGCGTACAATCGATCATTTTCGTGACTGGGTTCATTTGAGATCGTGCACCGTTATCTTTGGTATTCCAAAGCGAATCCAAAAGAACATCGTTTTAAATGGGCTCTCACCCGTTTTAAGTGAACCTTTTCAGTGTAGTTTTTCAGAATATTTTTAGTGCCGCAATACACTCGAGGCTTTGCCATGAATAAATTCAAGGCATTTAAATTTTTATAACGGGTCGGCTTTTCTTGTGAGCGTCGGTTACTTGTCTGTTATAAACTTTGAAATAAATGTAATACAATTTAGGTTATATGTATTATCAATATCAATTGTTTTGCCGGAAATATTTCTTGTTCTATTCAAAATTATCAAAACTGAGCACAAAGCTATTAAAGCTTCTATCATGATGATTAACTATATTTATGAGGTTACACGTTTCTTCTCTCGGGAACTTAGCAGCGGGTAACGGAAGAACTTGCTACACGCCACAATTAGTGCCCTGTCCCGTTACCGGCACATTGTCTGCGTCGCTCCTCCGCCGCCTGCCAGTTGCGTTCCTTTGTGATTTCCCCATGGAATGTTTGTTCATCGATCAGCACTTTATTGTTGTTCGATTGAAAAATTAATTCCATTCTTTACACTGATTCGTACAATATCACGATCACTGGTGATACATATTATGTTTTTGTTAGAAGAGATGTATTTTAATACATTCCTAATGCTTATTTTATGCCTATTATGTTTTCGTTCCGATTAAAACCATGAATCTGTTTTTTATGTACATCGAGTTAGAATAGAATCATTATTCGCGACAAAATTAGTGTTAATTGAATAGCTTGGGCCACCGTTAACAAACGGTACGACCTAAAAAAGGGACGAGAACCTAGCGGAAGTGTAACAGTATTGCAAGGGCTTCCGGAAAGTTTTCTTTTGCCATCTATGTCTCAAGAAATAGCGTTGTTGATTATTAATAAAAAAATTGTTTATAAATAAGCTAGTTAGACATAGAAATAGAATTGCGGCCGAGAAATGGTAGAGTATAAAAATAGCGGCCAGGTTAACAGAGTGAAAGAGAGAGAAATGCGGCGAAGGACATTTGGTCGTTCTCTATTGTCGATGGTCCTTGGCATCAACCTTGCTCGTGGGAATGAGCAGACAACCTTGGAATACCTACAATTCTTTATTTCAGCACACATGAAAAAGTAATTAAACATCAAATCAATAATATCCATTTATATATATTCCAAACGTCCTATTAACAACAGCCAATAGTTTTGTTTAACGTTAATGTTCAAACGGATGTCTGTGAAAAACTGTAAACATGTCGATGCACTAGATAGCTTTTACCCGATGCAGGCCAAGTAATACGTATATGGCACTATAATCTTCCCTCGCCTGCATTGCATCACCAAATATTGCATTGAGTATCTAAGTGGCTTTCACTTAATTATCCAGCCCTATATCCAAGTGCCCAAGTAAAGCGTGTCGGTGTAGGTAATGGTATTGAGGAAATAGGATTATTTTTGGGCGGATATTAAATTATAGCCGGTGAGAGCTGGACCATGTGCTGCGGGTTCTTTTGTGGTTAGATTTTTATGAGCTCATCGCTTATCTTTGACACATTCAACCATAAAGTAACAACGCATTGAAATGCTACAAAAGTATCAATCGTTATAACAGCATGTTAAAGTCTAAAGATGTCGTAAAATTCTAGAAAAGTTAATTCGTAATTCGACCGGCTCACGATGGTGTCATGTAAGAACAATGAAGACTTTATTAAGTATTTCCTTGAGTGACTGCTAGGCAATTTGTCACGTGGGTGCGCACGCGCCAGTAGAAGGAGGGGAAGACTTATTGATTTTGGCCACAGTGTCGTACACCGGACGTAATTTTTTATTCTGTATTCATACACCTGTTGAGTGCATTGTTTCAATTAATTGTCTTTATATTAGAGTGGGTTTGATTAATTTCGTCATAGTGGTACGGAATCATTTTGAAACATATTATATATATGTCGCAGTATTTCTTGTTGGATATCCAGTTTTGCAAAAATTATTACTATGTATTTAAAGTTCGTATATACAGTTACCTACTTACCATTAATTTCTAATATTTTTAAATCTACAGTAAAATCAATTGTAGAATGCAAAAACTATTTAAGTGGTCGAATATTGTATTCGGCTACGTTCTCATTATTGATTAAACTCATAGCGTTAGGTATAAATTATAATAAATCTGAAATATAAGAACATATTGCTTTTACGAGAAATGGAGCAAATACGATTATGCTGAAAAGGGAACACCGAGTATCGAATTACAGGCAGCCATACACGATTCGCAAATTCGCGTAAATCGATTGTTCCACTGGCCATGAACTCTCGTCAACTCTCTCAACAATTGTACCAGTATTTCACGGAAATCACCAGTAATCTTAAACATCACGTTCCTCAAAAAAGGTTTAGTTAAAATACATTCAGTTTTTTATTAATTTAAATTGACTAAATTCGTCTCAGCTCATTTTTGGTACGTTACAAAAACTCTCTTTATTAATTTTGCCTATTTACTTTGTGCGGTGAACCATTTTGCTCATCGCAGGCAACTTCATAAAGTTGAATAAAAAGCCGAACGTTATGCCTGAGTCTGAGAAAAAAGTGGTTTGTACGTCCAACTAACTACGCTGGATTTCACTTTGATTTAATACTTCAACTTTCCAAATGAAAATAGAAAAAAATGCGGTTTAAATTTATCTCTTTATTTTCTCTGGAAAGGTCTTTGGGATTTACAAAGTTTCGTTAAAACCTACGTTTTATGGTTATTATAGTGTGATAGTAACCAGAATATCCCAAAGAAATGAGCAGCTGCATTTCGTCCCCCTCTACTCAATCATTGTTCGGCCAAGGGTCGTAGGGAGCAATGGACGTGCCGCAAAAAATATAATAGACTAATCTCAGGTACCGATGTTGCACACACTAAACATGAGTATAATATAGTTTCGTAGTAAAGTATAATAATAGGTCTAAGTAAGGCGGATCTTATTGCATCACTGATCACATAAGAACAGCGCTCAGTTAAAATTTCTTCCATTTGTATAAACTTTGTTCAATAGATATTGCAAACTGTATACAAACATTCATTGAAATATAAATTAACAATTGCGGTGAACTAATTCAATGCAAACCTTTTAGGCTTTGTTAAATGGACTTTATATCATGCATTGTTGTAAGCCGAGTTATATTCTGTGGCGCTGTTGATTTACATTGATTTTGAAATCGTGTTAGAATAGAATAAACAATAAAATAATGTTCAAATTCCAGTGATATTTTTTTCAAATGCCAGGTTCACACAATTGTATTAAAGGTCCTTTCGATACCTTCAATAAAAATGTATCTTGGAAATACACGGAGCGTACGTTCTATATTAATTTAAGTATATATTTATCTCTGTGCAAGTTGAGGGTATGAAGTGGAGTGAAAGGCTGCCATTAGTAGTGGCACCCTACTATAGAATTTCCCCTTAGTTGTCCGTCAGACAGCTAAAGGAAGTGCATTAAGCTATTAGTAAACAGTTAGCGTAGGTTGCCACCAACAAAACTTTTGTATCGGTATTGATAATAACTGATTTTGACCTAACCTTCATACTGAAACGAGTTCCCATCGAGGTTGAAGGCGTCTGCCCACGCTTTGGTGGAATTTGAATTTTGAAAGACATTGAACTTAAGCCATTATTATAAAGTACACAATCACCATGAGCTCCATAATCTCTATGGAAATAAACTGTCCCAAAAATATAATCTTATTTCTCAAAAATGTCGAGTATAAATTGAAACTGGAATAACGGTCAAACGTCTACCATTTTTGTTACATTTAAATACGAGTTAATGTACGTGACTATTGCCAGAAACAACAAAAAAAACATTTAGTAGCGTATTTGCCAAGATCAGGGCCAAGCGGTCACCGCCCGAGATGAAAAGCATCCAATGTTAGCTTTGCTTGTGATAAAAGTTTTATCCCTCTCAATGTCGCCGGTGATGTCATCTTTAAGTCGAAATACGCAATTTATAATGATATATCATATCCGGCATAATAATAAGACAGTTGTTAATAAAAAAATAAGATTATTGAGTCGCATCAATCACAATTATAATATATCATGCTAAATTTAAGTTTTAATGTAATATATCTATAAGTGGATTTTAAACAGCGTACAATTTTGGATATATTTCAGCTTTATTTAGGGCAAATGTCAAGATTTATTTAATTCCCGCGGGTGTGTTTGGCAATTCTTGGCCGTTGCTTCGCGAGGGTTTCGTCGCGCGGGCGCGTATCGATCGCATTCCCGCTGTACGCCGTTGCTTGCATACGAATACGAGAATCGGCCCCACATTCAGTCCCTTATCAAAACCACTTCCAGACTGAACCCTTCGTTAGCACAGTTTATGATTGTTACGTCAACACGACCATTACGGCTCGCATTTTTTTATGTCAATAGCCCTTTCATAAAAATCACGAAAGTTATGGCCGTCCAGCGGACATGGGACAAAGCAAATTGCAAAAAGCTTTTCCTAATTTGCGTTTACGCGAGGGACACGGCCTCGTTTCAGTAGTATGTCAAAATAGCCTATTTAAACAGAACGCTACTGGTTATTTGAACAAGACACGGTCTCTGGTTTTATAATTTTTGATGGCAGACTACTAATAAATATAGAACGATTTTTAACAGTGCTCCCATGACTAGGATTAAATAATAGCTCATTATATTAGAGAGGAAAATTGTAGGGTTTCCATAGAGCCCACAATTTTTCCGTTAAAGGCAATTATGACCGCCTCCCTGCTTGAAATTGACACAATTTTCCAGTCGGCATCGTGCCCACCCCTTCTTATTACGTCGCGAATTTATCTCAAAGATGGCATCGTTTATGTAGAGCACATAAATTAAGTGCTTAATTATGAATATGTATTAAATTTCATAGTGCTATCTTAGCGGTCGTTGTTGACTTTGTTGTTATTTTTTGAGTATCTCAAAAAAGTTACGTTTCGTTAAAATGTTACATTTTGTTGTGATAGTTTTCATTGTATAATTTAAGTCGGTTATTGCCAAGAAGCTTGGTAACAATTTAAGGTGAATGAACTTCGGAAATGTATTATTAGACAGTCAATACATTGGCAATTACTAATCAACGTTACTGGGTGATCAGAGAAACGGAAATTAATAGAGTAGCAACCGACCGGCGATGTCGCCATCGAATTAACCTTTACAAGCAATTGACCATCGGCCATCCTTCAAGAATCTACTGGCAAAATATTAGAAGACCGAGCTCAGTTTACGGAACAAGGTGCCGCTAATTATCTACCAACAACGTTACACCTACGCGCGTAAAATAATACGTATGTTATTCACAACTTTGTTTATTCGGTTTGTTTATTTAGTCGGAAACACACACGAATTCCTGTTGCGTATGACGTGAGCAGTATGGATTTGCAGATCGATACAACGACGCCAAGTGGCCTCTGGCGCGACTGGCTCGATGTTACTGTGACAATTAAAGCTTCAATGTGGCCGACTTTACCCTAATTACTGATATCATATAACTGTGACGTTTCCTTTGTTCAATCCCTATCTTCTAACTCTTACTGCCTGCGTCTTGTGCTGTACTCCTGTCTCCTACTCTACCTACTCTACAGTGTTATCAAACATTAGGTACACCTTGTAGAGGTTCTTCTAAGGTCGATACGACAATCACTTAGTTCAATAAAAAAAAAAGACCAATTTAAAAGCCACCAGTCACGGCTATTTTATCCGGACTTCTTAATCGAATTCTACATAAGTGATTCATTAAATTACAGCTTCTAATTTATTGTTGTTCGCGGTATCGGGTCCTATTCAAAAGATACGTCATAGTGTTAGTTTTTGCACGCCTCATAAGCGAAGCGTTGAGGTGGGTACTACTGTCACTTCGCGCAAAACATCTGATTTTTCAAACTTAAAATGTCTTTATGTATCATACATTTCACTTGTAAGATAATACATACACACACATATTAAGAAAAAACACTATTTTTAACGTTCATGATATTTTTGATGTCATTTTTGTTATTTAAACTAGTTAAAAAACAGTTTAAAAAAGTTCTGTCTTGGACGTCCGTGTGTCTGTATGTGCGGATCCTTTTTCTTGTTAACACGATAGCGACCGAAATACTTTACTAATCGAGTCTTTTTTTTTCTCTTACGCTTGAGTATGCTCAGGAATAGAACCCTTTCATTTTTCAGGGTCTGATTCGATGTGGTTTAATTGTTATTAAATAAACAAAAATAATAATTAATAAATATTTATTAAAAAAAAATTATGAGGCGTGCACTTTTGGATTTTCCAAATTATTTATTTTATTATTGTTATTGGACTATACGAGTATAAGCACGTGGAGCGACGTGCAGCTGTCGCTGACAATGCGGATTCACAAATCTCTTTTGACAGATGTTTTGCGAGTTACATATCCGTAGTATTTCATCGAGTTTATATGTATTTCATACATGAATGAATTAACCGTTCGATATTAGAATATTATTTTGTAGTAAATTATATACAAGTAATAAGATAAATTATTAAATCATTTACATTGGAATCCAAGTTGTAGAGTCGCAAAGAATTTAGTTCACCGTTAAATTATTTATACTTGTATGAAATGCTGCCGAGTGGTTAATCGTGGATTAATACGGATGATTGCAACATATCAAGGCAAGAGAAATTTCTATCTTCGGTCCTTGGATGAACACAGGCGATATGTCTTATAGGATTTGTCCATTACATAAGTCTGGCGTCTAAACAGCGTGTACGGAGTGAACCGGTTTAAAGGAAACGTGTTAGGAGGTCCGTGTATCCAAATGTTACTCTTGTTACTCCATTGAATAAACCTAGTATGCAATTGTGGTAATAAACAAAATGTAAATATAAAAGGTTTCGTTTACCTTCAATGGCTTGTAAAAAAATTAAATAGATCAGATAAGATCTTTCAATGTGAGTACCAGAAAATATTTAATTATTATTTTCCCAAATAAAGTGAAAATTTATATTGTAGAGATGATATTGTAGAGATCGTATCAACCATAATGTGATTACGGTTCCTTTTGTGTGATCTTACCTGAACTCGGAAAAGACCGGCGTTATTAGCGCGGGATGAGGCAAGATGATATAAAGGTAAATCACTACGCTTAAATTCCTTATACGCACATCACTAAATTGTTTGAACACTGGAGAACTAGTTGGCTTATATTCACAAAGATCTATCAATATTATGGAATCGTAATATTTATGTATTTGAAAGATGGATTCAATGAAGAGGAGGGTACCGCCGCAGTGCAGAGCCTCTGATAGACTGACGGAGCGCGGAACGGGCCCCGCGCCCGAGAGGCGAGGCCTAGGGCTGTCACACGACCGACGTTTGAATATTACGAGTGCATATAAAATGGTTTAGCTTGATGCTATTTTCTTTAAGTATTGCAAAATTCACATTGGGATACAGTACCTACCTATATGATTAATTTATTAACACTTATTAAAAACTAGCGGTCCGCGCGCGCGCCCCGGCTTCGCCCGTGGTACATATTTCGCAATAAAAGGTAGCCTATGTCCTTTCTCGGGTATCAAAATATCTCCATACCAAATTTCATGCAAATTGGTTCAGTAGTTTAGGCGTGATTGAGTAACAGACAGACAGACAGAGTTACTTTCGCATTTATAATATTAATAGGGAAGTAGGGATTGTAATGTTTAAACGTCAGATCGATTTTTCATCCATAAAAACAATCAAAATATGAATGAGCAAACAGAAATCTTATTTATATTTATTAAACATTTTAAGCTCCTTCATAACATTGAAATGAATACCCGATATTTTAAATTTAGTGTATACCCTACCAGCGCCCGCGGCGCGGCGCCCGCCTTGTGACCGTCGCGGTCGCGATCGCCACGCTTTATTATTCCAATGCCGTTAAATTTAAACTTCACGTTATCAGTTATCACTTGTCTGTTAATATACATTCACCTATGTTGGTAAATAAACAATCTATACGAGTAAATTACTATGAACAATAAAGGCTTCTTGGAAAGTTATAAAATAATTTATCAAGTTAGAATTTTGTATAGAGGTGCGGTTAAAATAATGCAGATAGTATAAATATAACATTATATTATTTAATAACCTAATGCTCGCATGAAGCTTTCTTTAAAATATAATATAATATTTAGAATGAATTCTCCTTCCATAAACTCTACCATTTTGATATCGAAACTCTACCCATTACTATGGGTAGAGCATAGTAGAGTCTAGTACTCTGACTCTATTATGCTCTATTTTGCCTGGTTTCATTAAACAAAAAACAGAAATTTCATTTAATTTACTATTCGTGTAGTATGAATTAATATTCCGTGAATTTTATTCGCGACTCATGATCCCCGGGCGGAGCAAAGTCGGTCGGTGTGAAAATTCGGGGTTAGGTAATTAAGGTAGCTGTAAGCTGACACCGGGCTGACTGGCGCACCTTACCTTCCACAATGAATTTATTACCATGTTGAATCGCAACACTTACCATATCCTTTTAATATTATGAAGTATGAATATACGAGGGAAATGAGATTTTGTTCAAATTTTTCATTGCTTGTCCGTTAGGTTTGCAAGCAGAAATATATCTATATACAGTTGGGTTTGAATAAAAAACATTAATCATGCCGTATTTTGCAACCTTTTTGGCTCTTTGCGATTAAAATTGAAAACATTGATAAGTAATAATCCTCTGAAATTTCATAGGCTAGAATTCTGAATTGTCATAGATGTTACAAAGATTTATTAATAACCAAGTTAATAACCTATAATAGCTGTATGGTCCATTGAAAAGTTACATTTGGGGTTGCATTTTTTAGAGGACGCAATTTTATTTTTTTGATGTGTAGGGGTGGTCAGTGTGAAGCTATCACCAAGTTTGTGGGGTCGCCACCCTTGTCCCACGGCCGCCATCTTGAAAATAGCGGTTGATATGGTTTTTACGATATATCTCTTAAACTATTTATTTGATAAAAATTTTTTTTTTACATTATTTGTTGCAAATTAAATACTCTACAACTTTGATCCTGCAACTTTTTGTCGTAGAACTATAAATAAAAAAGTTATAAGCGAAAATGTTCAGAAATTAGAGATATTTATATTTCTCAATAAAACTTTTTTTTTATAATTTTACGTAGAAATGATATTTGACCATTTTTGTAGATTGTTTTTTGATTTTTTCATTAATTAAATAGCTAAGGTTTTACAGCGCTCCGAAGTGAGTACCAATTTTCAGTACTCTGAACTATACAGTATACTTATATTATGTGTGTACTAATAATAATTTGTCATCAGTAATGGTTTTTTTTGTTATTATAATATTTTTAATAATTAATTTTGCAATATCACTAATAATTAATTTTTGAATCTTTTCCCCACCACCCAGGAGGTAGAGTCTGGAAGCGCGACTTTTTTTTACGTCGAAAAGCAGGTCTGAAATGTTCTGCAGTGTGCTTCTATTGTTCTGGAGTATGAGAAAAGAGCCAATAGCCAATATATGTATGGTTAAGAGTACTGAAAAATAGTACTCACTTCAGAGCGCTGTAAAACCTTAGTTATTGACGTTATAAAAAAATGTTGTACATAAAAGTTGTTCCTCGAAAAACAATCTACAAAAATGGTCTGATATCATTTCTTCGTAAAATGATAAAAAAAAGTTTTATTGAAAAATATAAATGGCTCTAATTTCTGAACATTTTCGCTTATAACTTTTTTATTTATAGTTCTACGACTAAAAGTTACTACACCAAAGTTGTAGAGAATTTAATTTGCAACAAATAATGTTAACAATATTTTTTTATCAGTTAAATAGTTTAAGAGATATATCGTAAAAACCATTTCAACCGCTATTTTCAAGATGGCGGCCGTGGGACAAGGGTGGCGACCCCACAAACTTGGTTTTAGCTTCACACTGACCCCCCCTACATATAAAAAAAACAAAATTGCGTCCTCTAAAAAATGCAAGGTTAGGCCTAAAAAATGTAACATTTCAATGGATCAGTACCTATACCTATCATACAAATTGTTATCGCTTGATATTTTCAATAATTTTTTTTTTATTATAAAATCATGTTACGAATTATAATATTATGACGGTCAAAATAGTTAACGACATGCTTGCTTTGTTGCTGCAGACAGATTTATTTAACACGTCCATAAATAAATATAAATCACATGTTTTCGAATTCTGAAGTGCTAAATGAGAATCGTATTGTAATTTATATAAAAACTCAACATGTTCAAAGGCATAATATACATATTTTAAACCCAATTAATACTTGCTTTTCTGTTATATAGATAAATCCGGATGGTTGGCTATCGCTATATTTTTATTTGGTTTGTTTCCAGAACTTTCGACCGGGTGAATCAATTTTGATGATTCTTTTTTATTTGAAAGCTATCGCCTTCCGGTTTGTGCTATTTAAATTTTGTCCAGTTCTTACAATTTGAAGATGGTTTAGTTTTTTGTTAAAAATAATTATTTTGTAGCTCTATTATTTCTGTTAGATGATGAATAAAAATTGATGTGGTAAGTGTATTATCACGACATCTATATGACTTTATAGATATAAGGGCTTGGTTTCTGTTGGTTTTGCTATTTTCGCTGCTAGAGGTCGCTCTTTATTTATAGTCTGAATGCGAATATTTAAAATACTTCTTAATTGATTAATCAATGTGAATTAATGTTTAAATGTTAGTGATAATTAATCAAATGCCCATATTTAACAAAATTTAAATTAATAAAAAGAAATTCAATCGTCGGTTGACGCCATCTATGAACGGAATAAGTAACCTAAAATGTATGTAGTTGCTAGCTTCATGGTACATTTCTATACACAAACATGATTAGCCGCGTCCAGACCGGCTGAGCGCGGCTCGCGAGCCGCGCTCAGACTTCCTGCTCGCGAGCCGTGGCATCAGAGCTATTTGTGAAAAGTTCCGAGCCGCGCTCGCGAGCCAAGGTGAGCCGGTTTGAGCATTCAGTTTATCTCCGTATAACGATGGAAAACCACGTTTTATTAGCTGCTGCGGCGCTTGTGTTGTCTGGATATATCATAAAAAAAAGAAAAAAGAAACAAAAAATCTGGATTAAAAAATTTTACCAAAACCGAAACCAATACGGTAACAGTTTGTTAAAGGAACAGGAACTCGCTTGTTTTTATTTAAATGATCTGGATCTTTCGAATCCCATAACATTTTGAAGCTTCCGTAAAGTTGTATTAAGCGAATACTGTCTTCTTTATCCATTTTTGATTCTGGCTCGCGAGCGTCGTCCGTATGTCCGTCCACACCGGGCGAGCAGCTCAGACTGAGCCGCCTTTGAGCATCGCCAAAAACCGACAACGCATGGCTCGGGGCTGAGCGGCGCTCGGCCGAGCCAACGTGCGCCCGAGGAAGCCCGAGCGCCGTCCACACCGGCCGAACTATTGGCTCGCGAGCGGGACTCGCGAGCCGCGCTCGGTCGGTCTGGACGCGGCTATTGAAATAAACTCGTTACCACAGCTCGTTACTCGATAGCTGATAGACTCAATGGTCGCCATTACATATCATCTTGTAGTTTGTGTTTTGAAAGAAATTGAGTATGTCAAATCTACAAATAGCGCGCGATTTATTTGATTTTAAGTTTGAGTCTGTTTGTTGAGTTTGAGAATATTGATTCGTAAATTTATTATTTTGTTAGACCAAGGAACTGTTAAGGTAAGTTTGTTGTTTTTTAATATAGATTTTTAATAAGCTTAAATATTTAAAGTTTATTAGGTAATTATTTAAAATAATTTAGTTGTTATCATGAATTTAAAGGGTTTTCAATGTACTTACCTGATTTAAATAATTTGCCCTTTGACAAGAATTTAATACTTATTAATTTGTTTGAATTCATTTTAATTTTAATTATTTGCCATTTCATATTTTTTTACATGTTTCAGATGGCACCACCTCGAAGAATAGTTAGAGAACAGCTTGAAATCCTAATAGATTTCTTAGAATCAAACAGAGACATGTCCAAAGGTTTGCTGCCAAGTGCACCCATGAGCCATCAGGCAATGCGACATAAATGGGCAGTGCTGGCCAAAAAGCTGAATGCTGTTGAATCAGGAGCTTTAAAAGCACCCGATGGATGGAAGAAAGTATAATATCCCCAAACAATTTTGAAAATAAATAATTCTTTGCTTTTTAATGAATTTTAATAATTATTTTTTGTTCTTTTTTTACAGTACTGGTTTGAATGGCGGCATAAATGTAGAAAAAAAGCTGCAAATGCTAAGAAATTTCAATCTGATCCAAACGCTAGTAGCAGCAGATTTGTACCACTTAATGATCTAGAAATAAGAGTATTGGAACTAAATGGAGAGGGTTCAGTCAGTGCTGCAGTCTCATCATCCAAGCAGTTAGAAAATTTCTTAACAGAAAATTCAGACAATGAGGAAGTTTCTAACGATGAAAGCATAGATGAATCCGTCCCAGTGAAAGTCAAAGTTAGACAGTCTATTAGTAGCAATAACTCTAAAATGCACACAGGTGATTCTTATTATGTATTTTTATTTAAAACAAAATTGATGATGGCTTGCATTTTTAATTTTGTTGATCACATTAATTTGTGAAAAAAACATTTTTAACCGCTGGACTCACAAAATTTTTATTTTTCTAAATGTTTATAAATATTTTACAATAATAAAAGCATTTTCTAAATATGTATTTAAAATGAAACTGCTTTGAACTGAGTGTCCATTTTAATTACAATTTATTATTTTTTCAGATGAAGCCAGAATCACACCGCCTCCCCGCTGGGCGTTAGATTTAGAAGAACGTAGAATAGCGTCACAAGAGAGAATGGCGGATGCCCTACAATCAATGGCCAGTACACTACGCTCACAAGAAGAACGCAGATCAATGCTGGATGATAGAATAGCAGATACATTGACAGCTCTAGCGGGAACCATACAAGATCTCAATAGTGGGGTACATGATATGATACAACACATACAGAGCTCTAGTCAGACGGAAAGATCCTATAAGGAAGTTGTATTGCTGTAATATAATAGAAGATAGTTGTGATATATAGACTTAATGCATTTTAAGCACAAAGCTCAAGTTCCTTGAAGACAATCAATGTTTTATTTGAGCCATCTTGCCATATATTTTTATTTGTACAAACCTATACTATACTAATATACATTAAATTATTTTCATTTACCAAATAAACACATTTAAATAAAATTTATTTGTTTTATTTGTATGTTATGATGTGAAACAAACAGGCTATCCATAATTATTCAAAGGTAGCAGTAATATTAGGATAGGATGTATGTCTATGTGTTGAACTCATCCTAAACGGCTAAACCGATTTTAATAAAATGTGTGTTGTGGATGCGAGATTATGTTAGATTTGCCATGTTGATTCTTTACTGTAGCTACCAGATTTTGCTGTACGTGGCTGCTCATTTGATTTCCAGTGATTTCCAGTTATTTTTATGAATTCCATTCGATAAATACACAACTTATAATTTTATTATTTGTTCAAAAAGGTATGGAAGCTCTGGAAACGAGTATAAACTACTGGGAAGATGCGCTGGCCGCATTTTCGGTGAACGCACGAGGCGGCGGCGCCGGCACGCTCGCACTCACTTCGCCTGAAGAGGCGGAGTTCTGTAGAGAGATTCAGGAACTTCTACAAAATGCCTACTTGCTACAGGTAACATTTGCAACTATTCAACATTACAGGAAGACGTACATAATATTATTTAAAATTTCATACTGAAAGAGGTGGGCCAATGACTGATTCTCAAACAGATTTTAGGTACTATAAAACTCAAGTAGAACAACGGCATATTCTCCACTAAGACGCACATGATAACAATGTTTCATTTTCATTTAAAAAATGACTTGATGGATTCACCAGTTTATCATCCTAAATGGTACATTTATTGAGGGAGGGTAAAGAAACCTATATATTCCAAATTCTTAAACCCGATGTCTGCGATCTAAGTCGCCTTACTACTTATCTTACATTAAACAACAACCAATGCCCATTTCTAGTTTAAAATATGTGTCTGGTGTTTTATTATTTTCTTTCTCTAATTTTCCAGGAGCGTTGCGAGCTCCTGTTCCTCGACCAGCGGTCGGTGCTGTTCCGCTCAGAAAGCGGCGGCGGGGGCGGGGCTGGGGGCGGGGAGGGGTCACTCGCACGCGTGCGGCTGCTCTCTACACACACGCACGCAGGTTCCGACCGCACGAAGGAGCTCCACTCTAGTGCTGAGTCCTTCGCCTCGGCTGAGGATCAGGTCACTATCCCAAAAAAAATTGACATTCAAAATCTTTGATTCAACCAGAATCCAGATTTTACTGAATGTAAAGTCATCTATAAAATTTTCATATTATCATAATATATTAAGAACTGTTGCGGTATTGCACGTACGTAACGCACGCACATAACGTGCGAACAAACTTTTTCAAGATTTCGTCTTTCTTTAACTTTTGTCTAAGAGCTAGCGCGCACGAGCAACTTTGTCTCCGCAACTATTTTGTCTCTCCCACCCATGGGCTAGTATGAAAGTGCGCGCACGTAGCGACGCAACTCCCCATACAAATTGATGGGAGAGACAAAATAGTTGCGGAGACAAAGTTGCTCGTGCGCGCTAGCTCTAATGTAAACATTAATGATAATAATAACTATAGAATAAGAAGGCAATAAAATTAACTAATTTTAGTTTCACTTAGTAAACAATGTTAAAGCCTTACAGGATTATTGCATTGTATGTAATATTTATATTTTTGCAGTGTTTTTAATTTGCACCCATTATATTATTGTCTACTGTCTTTGTCTGTTACATTATGAGTTTTATAATAATTAATTGTAATGTTAAAATTTGTGTGGTTGCAGGTTGCAGACCTCAGAGACTTCGATGATTTAGCTGAAACAGTGCCAGAAATAGAAAACCTAGAATTATATCAAATGGGTCTTAAGCAGCTAGAAACAGGCATACCTTATAGGTATTTTCTCTAGTAATATTTTTCACCATTTAATTATTATCTTATAGAAAATCAAATACGAAATAAGTTGCATACTGATCTCTATTACAATTGATTTTAATTGCATTCAAATAAGAATCATTATTTCTTGATTTTAAACTCAAACATTTATTTATTCAATTAGATTTCTTCTAGAAGCACTTTTGAATTATTAGAACAGTTTTAACATTTACCATACTTACCTACTTTTATCGTTCACTTTTCTTCATACATTCAAAATTGACCACATCGCCTACCCCTTTATTCAGTAGCAACTTATCAAGAAAAAAGTAATAGTTCGATTCAAACTTAATGGCGGTTCGGAAGTTACGTCAACGTCCCGCTGATATCTAAAATTGTATTCTGAGCATCGGATCTCACGATGAACCGAGCCACCATTAGTTTGTAGTAGCCACCATGTAAATCGTACTGGACCAATATCTTATAGTACTTTAATCTAATCAAATAATAAAAAAAAGACGGGTTGCACTCCGGGAGTGCCGGCAGAAGTGAAAACTTGATTATTAACGTTCAGCATGTTTGATATTTTGGAATGGTATCCGTCTTACGCATGGAATATAAGGGCTAAAAAAAAACATCCGTCTTACGCTTTTTCGATCAGGCCACGTGTCCTGACGCGAGTTTAAGATTTTATACCCAACGCCGCTAAAGAAGTTTTCACTTCAAAAAAATTTAAATTTAATCAAATCTTAAATTTTTTTGTACCAGAACGCTCCGCACGGAGGTGTTGTCGTGCGGCTCGGACGCGGAGTTCCTGTGCAAGCTGCACGGCCTGCGGCTGGCCTTCCGCGCCGTGTTCCGCGACCAGGCCGCCTGGGCGTGGTTCATTGATGCCGGGCGGCAGGTGCTCACTGACCTGCTGCTGTTTGCTGATAAGGTGACACGCATTATATGTAGCTTTTATTACGCAAACGCACTTTAACATGTGCGTGCGCGCATTATCAATTATTTTGTATAAATATGTATACTAGGTACTCGTATGTGTTCAAGACATATTCCAACGATCTTGATGATCTTTATTTTTTTTTTGACTAGCTTCTGCCCGCGACTCCCTCCGCGCGGATGTCGGTTATCGTATGGTTTATTTCTCCATTTTGAACTTGTAAGCCGTTTCTAACGCAACGTGTGTTCGCGGTTCTACAGAACAACGTCTATGGATAAAACTGAAAAACTAAGATTTTTTTTCTACGTATTTTTCCAGGATAAAAAGTATCCTTTTTATGCCCAGGATAATCTATACTAATATTATAAAGCTGAAGAGTTTGTTTGTTTGTTTGAACGCGCTAATCTCGGGAACTACTGGTCCGATTTGAAAAATTCTTTCGGTGTTAGCCCATTTATCGAGGAAGGCTATAGGCTATATATCATCACGCTAAGACCAACAGGAGCGGAGCAATGCGGGTGAAACCGCGAAGCGCAGCTAGTAAGGTATAATTATACCAAGTTTCATCGAAATCGAACCGTTAGTTTTCACGTGATGCCTGAATATACAGACTGACGGACAAAAAATTTTTAATCACATATTTGGGTTTGGTATCGATCCAGTAACACCCCCTGCTATTTATTTTTTGAATATTTTCAATGTACAGAATTGACCCTTCTACAGATTTATTATATGTATAGATACACTACAAATATAACAGGCAAAATAACTGATTGAAGTAGACAGTATAACCACAAGTATAACTATCATTATATGTACCTACAAATGAGTATTATTAGCTTAGGTTCTAAATTATCATCTTCTATAATAAATAAACCAGCACAATTTACTTGAGGAATGTATATTTTTAATTTTCAGGAACCTAAAGAATTTCTAGTCGCTTATGAAGAAATGGTGTCATGGACTACGGATGCTGCCAACTGGACTGTGTTAGAAAGCGAACTGACAAGCAAAGGTGTTAAGGTGGGTTGTCGATATAAATATATAAAAAAAATCATCTATTCATTAAAAATACTGATTATGCTTTATTTTTGTCGTTGGAAAAATACCAAAGAACCTCATGTTAAATCATCCATTGAAACCCTGGACTATCAAAGTGTTTCATGTTTATTATAAGCTCCATAATTTTTAACTACTAGCAGCTCCGCGCGGTTTCACCCCCGTGGCTCCACTCCTGTTGCCCGTAGCGTGATGAAATATAGCCTATAACCTTCCTCGATAAATGGGCTATCTAACACCTAAATAATTTTTCAAATCGGACCAGTCGTTCCCGAGATTAGTGCGTTCAAACAAACAAACAAACAAAAAAACTTCAGCTTTATAATATTAGTATAGATATATACTTATTTCCCCAGGTCCTGACATTCTACGACGTGGTACTGGACTACATTCTGCTGGATGCCTTCGAAGACCTGGCATCTCCGCCGGCTTCAGTGCTGGCCGTTGTTCGCAACCGCTGGCTCTCCGACGGGTTCAAGGAGACGGTATGTTTAAGTTGCCTTAACTATATATATATCTTAATACTAGCTGCTCCGCGCGGTTTCACCCCCGTGGCTCCACTCCTGTTGCCCGTAGCGTGATGAAATATAGCCTATAACCTTCCTCGATAAATGGGCTATCTAACACCGAAAGAATTTTTCAAATCGGATCAGTAGTTCCCGAGATTAGTGCGTTCAAACAAACAAACAAACAAACAAACTCTTCAGCTTTATAATATTAGTATAGATATATAAATCTCTTGTCACAATGTTTGTCCTCAATGGACTCCTAAACCACTTAACCGATTATAATAAAATTCGCTCACCACGTGCAGTTCGATCCAACTTGAGAGACAGGATCTTTGAAACATGTAGGTACCACGGGCGAAGCCGGGGCGGACCGCTAGTAGGTATTATAATATAAATGCTTGTGTCTAAGCCTTAAACTAAGTTTGAAATTAATATTAGAATTGCATTACTTCTAGACTCATATATTTTCTACTCTTAACAAACCAATACGAAACCTGTATTTAATCAATAAAATTCCTTAGAACTTTTATCAATTCTTGTGACTTTATAAAAATCTGTTTGCAATATACTCATTATTATACATACATTTAAAGACGGCTTTTTAAATTACAGGCCTTAACAACAGCAGTGTGGTCTGTGATCAAAGCGAAGCGGCGCTACCTACAATACCAAGACGGTTTCATGGCCCACTTCTACTCCATATCCGAGCACCTTCTACCTGTTCTAGTTTGGGGTTTCCTCGGGCCAAGAGAACGGCTAAAAGACGTCTGTGTATCCTTCCAATCGGAAATAGTAGGCTTTATCACAGACTTATTCAGTTTTCAGAAGTCTAGATACACTACAGTGGAAGACCTGGCCGTAGACATAATGCAACACGCCAGAACCCGGGCCGCTAATATCACAGAGAAGTTGTCCGAGCGAAATTATTAGATAAGCTTAATGTTCAAATCATGTCACGGTTTATGGTCATATTGTATAAGACACTTGTTTCGCATTTTCCCGCAGGCCTATCGTTCAGATTTATTAAGAAACAACCTTGAATCAACTATTTCAAGCAGAATTGTTTTCTGCGTCATAAATATGTTTATGTTTGGAAAGTGCGAAACCAGTAAGGATATATCAAAATATATTAATATAGACTCAGGTGTAGGCTTTTCTAGATTTAATCGGGAGATATCGCATGGATTCTATTATAAATGTATATCAGCGCCATCTAGTGTAGAAAGACCATTATAACTTCATGTTTTGTGAGCTTGAGTAAGGGGAATTATATTACATTAGTTAAAAACGTCTCTCATCTATAATATAAGTATTTAAATGCATTTATTTTAACGTTTTGTATCATAAGTTACTTTTTTTATTGTATGAAATAATTGTTGCATTTTTATTCAAAGTTTTTAATTAAATGTAATAAAGAGCCTCTTTCTCCAGCGTAACGTAAGGAATTAAGTTATGGGCAGCTCAATTCTACAGGATCATTTCATTACATTCGTATTTACTCATAAATAAAATAAGGAGTAATATTCAACATTCCTGTGTTGACTTGATGTCCATTTTTATGGCCACAGAGATATTAAACTAGCTAACACAAATGTACCTCTTACTTCCACGTGCAACTTCGATCAAACTTGACAATATCATTATTTACTTCATCAATGATTGATTACATAAATTAAAATTCACATAAATTGATGCATTTTCTTTGTCTAATTTAAAGGTTGTCAGTTCTACGTACATTAATCATATGTACATTCAAAGGTGTATTTTCATATATGTACCAATAATAATAGCAATATATGTATATCAAATCGTAATCGCTTTGCCATTATTTAATCTCCATGTAATGGTCCGGGAGCCAGCAGCAGATTTTATGACCAAGTTCCTCTCAAGCGGTAATTAGTAAAATGCATCAAAGTATAGTATTATGAAGCCTCGTGAACGTCAGCTGGAGCTCGGTTGTAGCCTCCCGTATCAGCTGACGGTTTTTCCACCAAGATACAGCCAGCTGACATATATATTTATCCACAGTTACATATAAGCTATCATCAGGTAAATTTTTGTTTGAGAGGAAATAACGGAAAATAAATTTTTCTTTAAATTTAACTTTCATGTTCGAGACACCAGCTGACGTATAATACACCATGTTGTAACCAGCTGACTATTTTTTTTGGTTGAGATATTGGGTTAGCTACAATTTGGCAAATTTTTAGCTGAGAGGAAATGAATGAATGAATGTATTTTTTTTCCTATGTGCGTGGGAGGCTACAACCGCTCACCCCCCCAACCGAGCGCCAGCTGACGTTCACGAGGCTTTATAATACTATACTCTCATGCGTCTGACGAATTATCTCTTGAGAGAAAATAGTTAACCAAATTTGCACCTGGCTCCCTAACCATAAGAATTATGAATAATCATCTTAATATATATAAATCTCGTGTACCTATATGAATGTTAAGAGACATTTGCTTCAAGTGTCGATCAGCACTAACTAGCCTAGCTAGTGAATGTGCGTTATTGTTCGCCATTTAAAACAATACTTTTGTATGCGGTTCTGGTTATGTAATACGCTTTATCATTCAAAAAATATTAATACGTGTAACGTGAAACAGTAGTCGCTTAACTTTGTTGTACAGCCAATCTTGTGTTTTATTTTGTAAATATATTTAATTTATGACAAATTTGTTTTATTTATGTTGGTAAGCCTAGATTATCAAATAAATTGTAGATATCAAGAATGCCACTATTACTCAGTCAAATAAAATATACAAACATGAGAAAACTGGTTTTATTCACTGATTATACTTTTGCCCGCGGCTTCGCTCGCGTAGAATTTGGTCTGCCATATTAAGTTACTTGACTTTTTTTAAATACATTAAATATTTTTTTTAATCTAGTTAACTCGACATCGTACATCCCAGATCGCCTCTCCCCCGCGACTGCGACGCCGTTAGGCTCTCCCTTCAAGTCAATCATATCGTGATAACTTTTAAACTATTCGGCCAAATTACTTAGTGTGAAAGACAAAGTTTTATAGCGAGAAATTTATTCATTTTGATAAGAGTTTTTTAATATACACTAATATGTGCATTGCTAAATAGTACGAAATTCAATAAAATTTATGGTTCACAATTTTGGTCGTACTGGCTCGCACATGAAAGGATTTATGCTGTCGCGGACTTTTATTTAGATCTACTTAGGTAATATAAACAATTCCGCGGTCCATCATCTTTATGTTACTCCATTGGTTTAGTCAGCGCACGCCAAGATAGCACTCAGATGGAAAGATTTTTTTCCGAATTAACTGACACGTATCGTTATGATGACCATCTATACTAATAAAATAAAGAGGAAAGGTTTGTAATTATGTATTTATGTATGGTTTTCACGCATAAACTACTGGACCGATTTTGATGAAATTTGGCACAGACAATCTTTAGACCCTAAGAAAGAACATAGGCTACCTTTTATTGTGAAATATGTACCACGGGCGAAGCCGGGGCGGACCGCTAGTAATTAATAAAATCATTATAAATTTTAGCCTATGTGTTATTCATCTAAATCAGTCCAGTAATTTTTTCGTGAAAGAGTAACAAACACACATACACATACATCCATCCTCACAAACTTTCGCATTTATAAATATGTATTATAATTTATAATATTATTAAGTAGGATTATGGTGAAATTGCGTTTAGTAGTAGGTATGTACATAATTTTTAATGCCACTTAAACAATAGCTTATGATTACTTGGAGCGAAATAAAAAAAAATAAGATAACTTATTAGTCTGCATTGGCTTATTTATTCACAGCAACTTTCTAATAATTTGATAACATTTGGTAGTTGAGGTTTTAAATCATCTCATTTTGTATATATTTTAATGTAGATATGTGTAGAAAAAAAATGTTGCCATCTGCAAAAAAGATAAAGATGTGAAGAGGATTCTCTTTTAAATTAGGTAATAAATAAAACTCCAATTTATTATAAAATTTAGTATATCATAAATTTTCACAATATAACCTTTGTATTACTATACAACAAAAAATGGACAAATATAAAATTTAAGGTTATAATACTTTCCAATGAGCACCGTTTTAAAACAAATTCATTTTCAATAGTACTTTTTTATAGAGATATATTCCAGAGTGTATACATACCTAAGTGCAGATTTTTATTCCATTTCCCCAGTGTAATGAAATGTGACATTTATATCAATGTGCACCAAATACAAATAAAATATATTATCAATCATAAAAACATGCTTTTTAACTATATTAATTTCAAACGAAATCCATCTACAAATAAACTTTTTAATTTAATAGTTAATGAATAAAATAGTAGCATTGCTACAAATATAAAATATTATAAGGCTCTTTTAACAGCATCATAAACATATATAAATATGTATTAACAGTCTTAAAATATTTTTAATATTTTCCATCAGTTATTCGTGAAATATTTCTAAACAATATAGGATAGCCTGGAACGACTGGAACCTAGACTTGTGATAATTTCACAATAAACTAATAATTAGCTGCCATAACTCATAGGTAAAATATTTTAAAGATCAACGAGATAATAATAAAAAAAACTGTATCTCAATATGAAATTTGCATGTAAATATAAAATATAAAGATCAACGAAAGTTATACCATCCAGGCTTTTCCTGTGAAAATAAAATCTTACGACATATTGAGATATCTACTTGACAAGACTAGACACTAGATACAAGTTTGAATGAGTATACAAACACACAAAGAAATGCATGCATTCTTCTTAAAATAAATGGAATCACTCTATGATATAAGAAACTAAATGTTCCTTCAGAGTATACACAACAAAAACATATTAAGAACATGCACATCGGACGTCTACGTTTTAAATTCCATTTCAATCATGTCTGCTTTAAACGCCACGTTATTTGTTCTATCGAAGATACTAAACACAGTAAATATTTAAGAGCAATGCATTAGTGTTGAAAGTATGTATTACGAAAAGAGATCACATATTGCGGACGAAGAATTTTAACAACGCAACATATCTCTGCGTGATTACAATTTATCACAAACTCTATTAGATCCACACTCATTATTTCGTAAATAATGGATTAAAAACTACATACTACGATATCCACATTAAATAAAATAAATATTTTGGTGAGCTAATACTTTTAGTGAGTAAAATATAAGTCCGCTATATTAGTATATCAAGCGCGTGAGAAATCTTCGAGAGACGGACGGGTCTTAGCTAGGCTATAGCGACAGGACTCTACGGGTAACCTAGCTCGAAAGCAAAGACGCGGGTCTCGCGAATGACTAAATAAGGAGTGAAGCCGCTGGAAATGTATGCTCAGGCAACTGTGTGTGTGTCACTCGCGCACGTGTGTGTGTGTGTGTGTGTGTGAGGTGAGTGCGTGCGCGTGTGTGTGGGAGATTACTCTGGTTCGGGCGAGTCGGGCGCGTCTACGGCGGCGACGGTGACCGCAGCACGAACCTTCTTCAAATAACTGGCGCTGTCAAACTCCAGGCAACTCTGCAGATATCAATTGACCAAAATAATTTTTTTGTTCACGTGTGTACGTCGTTAATGTAAAAATTTTCAACTTTCCCCGTGCAATCCCTTTTTTGTTTTTCTATTTGAGATTGAATGTGCCTGCTTTCTTTCATATTTATCAGTGCTATTATAATACATACACTCAGATATCATGAACACACTATATTAATATTCAAAGCGGTAAATCGTGCGACAGTATGAATTGTTAGATAGCTTCAAGCGTGCTAAGGAAATAGGTAACATATATTTCTTTTAGATGATGTCGTTCAGAGATTAGTGCGCGCTAATGTTAGAAGGGAAGCAAAAGAGTAAGCAAAGACGATTGCGTTTTTTAAGTTTTATATTTCAAGCAACAGACAATGACAAGAAAATAGAAATAACACTGGAAATTTTGATAACAAAACCGAAACTTTTAACAAAACGTAAACAAAATATAAGCATTATATTCAATAACAAACACGTTGCAGAGTATCCTGGTAAACCTCTACCTGTATTGTACCCCTCTCGAATATCCATTCTGTCCAAGCAGCATGAATATTTAAATCGGAATTAGTATCGCCGTCCCAGTATATATAGTTATAAACATATTCAAAACATTTTGCATAAAAATTTATCAATAATCATCACAGAATACAATATCTATTAATACTATCATAAAAAATCTTTATAATCACCATTAAACATATTGAGAATTTTCAATTCAGTCTTACAAACGGTCATAATATATTATTACTTTAAAACAAATTAGGAACATTAAACCCTCGTCTGTCGGAACACAGATCTGAGCCAAAAATTTTGTACCCGTTGTCTGTCGTGGCACAGATCTGTGCCAAATCATCGCCGGTTGGAAATTAGCTCATTGTAACGCAAATATAGTTCAAATCTGCATAAACGACTATTTAGTTGATAGCTTATGAATTACTGAATATTTAAAGTCCATCACTTAATAATTTGACCGATAAATATTCGAAATATAACAGTAATTATGTCATACTTTAGTCGAGTAACTTTTAAATTTTAAAGTTTTAAAAAATGTAAAATTTTGCGGAAAGTTGATAAACGGTAAGTATTTATTGTTCTTTTTATTATTATTCACTATATATCCTAATGTTTATGTGCCGAAATAATGAAAATTACCAATAATTATACCACAAATAATGGCTCCAAATATGTATCTACCATTTCACTGTACGTTGCTTAGTTTTTGACCCCTGGTTAATCGTATTTTATTTTTAATATTTTATTTGTTTTTTACATCATTTTACTAGAAATTTTATGAAGATTTTTATAATATAATTCAAAATTTGATACTGTGTTCCATTTTAAAGATATTTCGTTTTCAATTCAGAACCGACAATAATTTCCCCGTAAAATTCGCGTACAGGATGATCGCATATTGTATGAAATTGAAAAATTTAATTGTTCGTCTTCATACATATATATGTTTTGTTTATATTGATGGGTATCGTTTTTGTGGTATTTATTGTCCTCAGGTTTAATACGATATAATCAACTATACAAATTATAGTCCGTAACCTCTATGGAATTCCTTTAATTTTAGTATATTATGGTTAAAAGTGTATATTATATGCTGGAAAAATAGTAAAAAAAACCTACATCGGGAACAATGGTTTTCACTATGACCTATATATAGGACAAAGTGACTATGTTACTATGTAATTTGTGTAGGACAAACTGGAAAAGAAATTTAACACATTAATTGTACAACATATTCTTACCTTAATACAAATGCAACATATTATTTTTTATTGGGGAACCATATGTTTCTGAAAAAATAAAAAACCGGCCAAGTGCGAGTCGGACTCGCGCACCGAGGGCTTCGTACAAACTTATTTTTTTAATTATGCTGTAGGTATCTTTTAATTCATATTTTAGAATTCTTTATCTGTGCTATAAGACGTTGCTATTGTAAGTTTTTATAACCTTGCAAATGTCGAAAATTACGAAAATTTGCAGCATAAACGGTTGTATCTTTTGATTGCGTTGGCATATATTATGTTTGATTCTGTTTTTATTTTGTTTATCTGTCGTCTCACAATTTCAAAATGAACGACAACACGGGAGTTGTCATTTTTGAAACCCAGATAGTCCAAAGATGTTTTTTACACATATTTTGGGGTTATTTCTTTAAAACTGGAAGAATGTTTTTTTATAGTTTTGAGCCTCAATACGATTCGCGCTTCAAGGACTCCGAACAAACCTACTTTTTATTATGTTTTAACTTCTAGTGTTTTTAGTGAATTTTTCTTTATCTGTGCTGTAAAACCTTGCTTTTAACCAAGTCCACTTAACTTTTGACCCGTAGGTTTTGATTCCCTTGCTAGTAGTTGCGGTTTTCAGAATATGCCGCATATGAATATTATTTCTTCTGATTGCGTCTTAAATCTTATATTATCTCCATACCAATTTGCATGAAATTTGGTATGGAGATATTTTGATACCCGAGAAAGGACATAGGCTACCTTTTATTGCGAAATATGTACCACGGGCGAAGCCGGGGCAGACCTCTAGTATGTATATAAAAATGAATCGCAAAATGTGTTGGTAAGCGCATAACTCGAGAACGGCTGAACCGATTTCGATAATTCTTTTTTTATTATATTCCTTGAAGTACGAGGATGGTTCTTATACGTAGAGAAAACGTAAATATGTACCACGGGCGAAGCCGGGGCGGACCGCTAGTGTATTATAAATCTGAGTTTTTAATGTGAATATCAAGTTAATACATGTAGCCGTTCATTAGTTGTAAGTTGAAATTATTATTTTTTTTTATATAAAGTGTAATTAAAAAAATCATGTTATTTGCGATTATTCTTATATCTGTTTTATAAAACATTGCTTTTTACCAAATTTAAAGATTTTATGTACTTGGGAAGTACCCTGTCGGTTTTGATTCCATTGCAAAAGTCAAAATTTGCTAAAAATTGCAGCATTAATGGCTGCATCCCAAAGGGTTTGGTTTTTAAGGGTCCAGAACCCTAATAGGATCACGTCTGTCCATCCCATCTGCCCATCTGTCTGTCAAGACCCATTTTCACAGGAACGCGTGATGTGACATAAAACTGAAATTTATATTGATTACTTGAGTCGATTGAAGCTGTGAAAAAATCAAACTTATAAACCAACGCAATCAAAAGATAAAGCCGTTTATTAACTCAGGCCCCGGAATCACAGACACAATAGAAAATCTATTGTATCGTGGACCGATCGGGCCGTTCGGGGCTCAATGGGTTATGCTGCAAATTTCGACATTCGCAAGGGAATCGACACCTACAGGGTACTTTCCGTGTACGTAGAGTTTTGAAATTGGGGTAAAATAAGGTCTTATAGCGCAGATTGAAGAATAATTTCGAAAAACATAAAATTTCGGAGTTACAACATAATAAAAATGTTGTGTGGTTTTATGAAACCACGGTAAAAGTGAAACTGTTCGAACGGTTCCGAACACTGCCTTATCTCGGCAGCCGACCGTCACGCGACATGCGCTACACAGACCAAAAAGTTTGAGACGATGTAATAAAAGTTTCACTTTAAAAATTGGTTTGTTCGGAGCCCACGGTGTGCGAGTCCGACTCTCACTTGGCCGGTTTTTTATTCTTATGTACTATATGTAGTACATTTGTAGGCCGAATGTTAAAGCTGATGTAGATCGCTGTCTGAAGATTATTTTTATTTGCATTCATGACTTTAAATAGCCTTGGAACATTACTTATTTAATAAAACGAATTAAATGCATCATTTGCAGTACGCCTGCAAATATAAATCTACCCTCTCATTTTGTAAATGACTAGCGATAACAATAATTGTATTTTTGCCTTTTGGTGTCAAAACTGCTTCTATTACCCAGAAGAAGAATGCAATTTTTCTATTTGAAGATATCACATTGCTGTTTAAACTACATAATCAATAATAACTTATTTGTTAGGTAACCCTAAAATAAACTTCCGTCTTGATATTTTAATTTTCTTTCGAAAATAAAAATTTGTATTTGATAGAATAACCTTTTCTGATTCGTAAGCATTTGAGTATCAATAAAAGAGAATTCAAATGGATCCAAACAACGATTCTTATGGCAATGGAAGACAAGACACTCCAAGGCTTACTTTAACAATAGGACGTAACAGTATTTGAAATCAAGAAATATAACTCTGTATATTTTGTCAAATGAACAGATAATAATACTAACACGATTAGTGTTTGGGAATTTACAGCTTTTAATTCCTGATACCAGGATTCTTCATGAAATTCTACACATAACACGTCTTACTTTATTCCAATCAAAATATTTTTTAAGTTTCATGCTGTTTGTGTACTATGGACTCCCTAAACTACTGAACCGATTTTAATACAATTTTACCGATTAGTTTATATCTTAATTACAATATGCTTGGAAATACTGCATGTATTGAAGTACAACTAGATTGGATAGCGTTCATCACTTTCCTGATCACATTCAAGTGGAACCTCGTGGTAATAAATCGTCGTCTCGAGGCGGTCGTTGTGTCCGAACTCCGATGTATAAGAAAAAATGAACAGAAGTTAACATGCTAAGTTGCAAATATTCCTATTTATTGGCCAATGTTGGCGTCAACACCACACATTACAACCACATGAGTATATAAATAGTACAGACACAAAGCTTCATAAGAATTTTTTTTTCTGTCAGTTAAGTAAAATTTATTTAAGTAAATAAAACATTTAGATGTATAATAATTGTTTATTTATTTTGAATCTTTAAGTTTATTGATTTTTATCCTTAACATAAGCTGTATTTTATAAAAAATATTTAAAACTCGAATTTCGGAAATTTTTGATTTATAAGTTAAATGTAACAGTTTTTAATTAAGTTATGGTATAATTAAATGTAGATTTCACTTTTGTACAGCTTAGACATTTTTCTGTATGGATACAGTGCCTTTCGATTTGTAGTTGGACAACATTTCATTTTATAGGTTAATTAAGAGCATGAAAGAAAAAAAAGCATTTCTTCATAATGCTATTGTTACCACAAAAAATATTTTCTTAATCGCTAATTTTAAGAAAAAATAAATTAAAATTAAAATTGATGTGGAGACGTTATACATACAGACGTTAGAACAAAGTCCACCATAAGAATGAAGTCATTTAGGAATAAGACGATTTTTAAACATTAATAAAAACCTAAATATTTTTAAAAAGTAAAAATTACTGTTAGTTTTTATCTAGTTTTGATTAAAATAAAAATAAAAAAAAAGTAGCAAAAATTTTTGAAATGTTCTAATTTTGGAGCAGACTGTAATGTCTGTATTTGTATGAACATATGTGGAGATCGCGTCCACTCATTTTCATGCGTAAACGATGATATTCATACTCAACTTTCTCGAATTTTTATAAAATAAACCTATGTTTTTGTTATATTCACTCAAAAGATTGTCTATTCTAGTGTGAAAATACAAAAATAAAAATCTAAAATACCTTGATATTATTTTATTATGAGTATTTTTCTTAACAATGTCGTATTTTTTCAAAATGTGTGGGAAAAAATGGTTCTAATAAATAAAATAAACATGCCAGGGAGTAAGTAAGGTAACTAATATAAAGTTTGGTTATCTAGTTAGCATCAAAATTTACAAGAGTGTCACAGGTTAAAGTTTATATCACAAATTTTAATATCGAAAAAAATCGGCAAATCAGCGCCGACCGCTCGAATTTCTCCGACAGACAGCACCTTTTTGACGCGGCGCGCCGCGACAGCTGAGGGGTTAATGAACAAATACATCGTCAGACTATAATTTTTTTAACGCTCTTACGCTTAATCAGACTCAAATAATTACAAACTAATAGGATCAGTCTTATTTAAAGTCGCTTAGGACTATTGAATGAAGTCAAGCTTATATCGTTAATTTATCCTTAGCAATCGGACTAGCCTACACCACACAGGATCGATAACATTCGAGTTTATTCTTAATTAATTCCTATCAATAAGTACACTGAGATTTCTTTCCTCCGAAAGTGGTGAAACCTGCGGCCCCTCATGCTCAAAACGCATTCAGTTGCGAGTGCAATTAGATGTTATAGAAATCGTGCATTCAATTTAAGCGAACATTCCAGAACGTGCTCGATCCGATACCGATAAGTTAATCTCGGCTGCCTAAAGAGGAGCCGGAAAACGTTACCCATTCATCAAAATTATAAACCCAAAGATTATCCGGACGTTTACCCACGAAACCCCGGTATAATACTTCAACCCACAATCGAGCACGTTTGTTATGTTAAATATTTTACACAAATGAAAGCTAGCGTTAGTTTCTTGGTTGCCATTTTTTGGTGCGTGGGAGAGGAGGTCGAGCGGGACGAACTCAATCTCCGGTCGGGGAAGGAAAGGCGACTAAACTAGGGGGCGATCGCGAGGCGATTTGTAATCGAGCCTATAAAAGCCGAGCCAGATCTACTTGTTTCCACGTCCCGAAATCTTGTCCCATCTGCTATCCAGAATCTTTCACTGGGGCATCTAGCAAAGAAATTATATTCCTGAGCGTCAGAAAAGGTAATAGGGATATTCAAAACGCCTCGCGATCGCGTTCCCTAGTGGTGGGGGGGGGTCGCGCGCCGGCTGCCCCTCGCTAGTAGAAGTTGCGGCAGAGCAGCGCCGCCAGGTAGTTGGGGTGGTGCAGCGGCGGCCACACGCGGAAGGGCAGCAGGCGAGCGGGCGCGGGCGGGGCGGGGCGCGCGGGCGGGGGCGGGGCGCGGGGGCGCGGCGCCGACAGCGTTACCTTGCGCGCGAGCTCCGGCGGGAACGACGCCAGCCCGGCCGGCGGCAGCTTGCTCAGCGGCGAGTCCGCGTACTGCACCAGCGTCTCGTACGTGTACACCTGCCGCGAGCCTGCGCCTGCACCTGCGCCGGGCCACACGTGTACGTGCGAATGCGAACAATTCGGTTCGCAATCATTGAGATATACATATGGAGACGACACCGCCTACATCACTTATGTTCCGCTCAACATACGCCATATGGCGTAACTGCACGCTCATTTTTTATTTGTTTTAAAGTAAAACGCATCAAATATGCCTTCGTGTGTGTTACGATATTCCACAAATAATACAAATAATACGGAAAAGTGCAAAGGAATAACTTTCATCGGTAAGTACCTAACTAGATAATAATTTTTAAAACTTAGTTAGAGCAAAAAATGGCGCACAGATTTTGTTCGTGGTGTCTCCCCCATACGTAGTAATATTATCTCAATGTTCGCAATACTCATCATTACCGACCCGAAACATTAGGTGTTTCCGGTCCGTATGTTGATTATGAAATACTGATTCGCTTTTTTGCAGCAAATGATATATTGTCATTTATCGTATTGCTGCAAGGAATGTCTACTAGTTAAGGTTCTATCATTTTTTTATTTTTCCGTAAGGAATGGTTGCTTTGTGCCAATTTTCTTGCTATTAATACAATATGAAACATTCATTTTGAAGCAAGATATATAATCATAAAAAGAAAATAAATATCTATTGTTAATTAGTTAATTAGTCACAAATGTTGCAAAATAATCTTGTTAGACTGACTTCTGCATTCTACACGAACGACAAACCATTCTAATATTAATCATTTTGCTAAATAATGATATTAAAAACAGTCTTATCACATTTTAAATTTAGAAGTCAAGTGATAAAACTGCATGCAGTTAATGGTTCTAATTTATATTAATCAAAATGTTGAAACGGAAAGCTATATTAGTTTTCACAATGCACAATAAACAAAGTGGTATTAAACAGACCTTGATAAATATTCACGTAATTTCTGGATTAATGTTAAAAACTTTATGATGTTTGTGTTCTTGTTGTTGTATATTATAAAAACATGAAGAGGCTATTAAACTTTTCTAAATTCTCAAACTATGTATAAACCTTCTTACTTAATCATGTAACATTTCTAAATATGTATGCAGTAATGAAATAAAAATAATAAAATAGGTGAAATAAAACTGAATAAGTAAATGATTTAAATGAATATGATACGATTACATGTGTGTACGTGTGCCTGTCATATGTATAATTTCCGGCAAATAACTTGAACATCGATAGCGAGCGACATTAAAAGCGCAATTTTTCTTCGCGCATCGTAAATATTATTGCGACGAAATTAATGTGAAAGGTTACAATATTTAAACACACTTTTTTAAGTTTGAATACTTACATACATTCAGAACCAAATCAATCTAAATAATTTTATATGGTTTAACTTAACCCAACCAGATATTTCAAAATTTTCATTAAAACTAATCGTTGACACGTTGCGTTGTACATCCTTACATTATTTCAGTGTGTCCAAACATTGCAACCGCAAACATCCATACAGAAGCAAAGCATACTCCTACGCACAACAACCATCGAACATTCCAGACGAGTGCCAGTCAACATCGAACATTCTAGAACACCATGGAACATTCTAGAAGGTGGCCGCTCGCGATCGAATGTTCTAGAAGGGTTCGCTCGCGATCAAATGTTCTAAAAGGGTGCCGCTCGCGATCGAATGTTCCAGAAGCTTACCTTGGTTCTTGTCGGTGGAGGTGGCGCGCGAGAAGCGCGGCCGGCGCGGCGCCGCCTCGCCGTCGCCTGCACACGCACAACGCACACTGTACCTACACGCGGCGCGACACCGCCGTGGACGGCACACATTCATCAACAATTATGTTGTTTTGTCCGTCAAAACATGCTAAATTGTACTTTTGCAGTTTGTTTGTTGTGTGTAAATAAAACATCGACTCGGGTGTTGTGTTATTTATTAATTGAAACATGTACAAGTGTGTGTGTGTAAAATAGTTGAAATGAAATAAATGTCGATCAGATGTGGTGTACTTTTAATGGAATTAAAGATTTTATTTATGTGGTAGTTTTATAACTTGGTATTTCTTTTTAGATGATAGAGTTGTTTTGATGACGTTTTGAATTTTGAAAACCAAGTGTGAAAGGTACCTGTTAATTTACGAAACATGTAATACCATAATTGTTCATGAATAATGAAACCGTCACTAGTTAATGTTATGGGCAGGTGAAACATTAATAATGGCCGATGATAAAATGTTTAATTTGGAAAAACACGCTGCCATAACCCGTGTTTCATATAGTCTATGTGAAATGGTATAATAATAAATACACAATATACATACTATAAAACAATTGATGAGAATTGAAATTCAACCACAATCTATGAATTACTGTTTCCAAACCCTACATGCTTCAGCCAGTCGCTAAGAGATATTCAAATAAATACCTTTATTATTATTGTAGCTGTATTATAGCACTCTTTGCATCTAAACAGCAGAATCTCGTCATGCTTCCTAGGTTAGTATAAACTCGAAGGCGCAAGAAAAATTTGTTTCAAACTTTATTTTCATGCAAGTATTACTATTAAATGTTGAAATTTTAATCCTTTTAATAAATATAAAATAGATCACTAGTATTACTTAAGACTTCCACAGTAAAAAAATCGTTTAAAATACTTAGATTCCTAATTTTCAAAAATTGCTTACTTCCGATGACGTCTTCAACTAAAAAAGAAGAGAAGTAGAAATATCCGAAGAGAAGTAGAATATATTTAATATTATTTGTATAAATCAACCCGTATATGCCTAGACATTATCTTATTGTGATAAGACATAATAAAATTATCCCTATGCAAATACAGATTCATCTAAACACTAACTAACCTAATACACAACAGTACAGCTTATACTCTATGGTATAGCTTTACACCGAACCACACATAGTTGACAACTAGTATCATGACGTCATCACTCACCCCCTCATACACATCGCTACAGCTAACAGTAAACACCGAGCTACGTCAGTCCGATGACGTCATCACTCACCCCCCTTCATACACATCAGGACAGCTAACATCGAACTACGCTAGCCGCATGACTCATTACGCACCCACTCATACATAATGACAATAGTGATCTGTTACTACGCCTAAACAGCTAACAGCGTTCCACCCCCCTTGATACACAGCGACACAGATAACAGTAACCAGCGAGTAGCATCAGTCCTACGACGATATCACCCTCCCCCCCCCCCCTACAGCGAAACAATAAACACTACCTTCATACACATCAGCACAGCTAACATCGAACTACGCTAGCCGCATGACTCATTACGCACCCCCATCCCCCTCATACACATCACTACACCTAAACAGCTCACACCGAGCTACGCCACGCCAGTCCGTTGACGTCATCACCTTCATACACATCAGCACAGCTAACACCGAGCTACGCTAACACGATGACGTCATCACTGACCCCCTCATACACATCACTACACCTAAACAGCTAACACCGAGTTACGCCAATCCGGCCCCCCCCCCTTCCTACACATCGACACAGCTATACAATAAACACCGAGCTACACTATTCGCGTGACGTCACCACTGCACACGTACCTGCGTTGTCGTCTGTCTGCGGCGGCGCGAACACGTCGTCGTCATCAGCCCCGTTGAGCGCGGCGTCGTCGCGCAGCAACAGCGCGGCGGCGGGCCGCTGCGACAGCGTGAAGAAGTCGCCCGAGCCCGCACCCATCGCCTCCAGCGCGCCCGCGCTCTCGAAGTACTCGTCCAGCACCAGCTTCGCCGTCTGCGATCAAATAAATAAAAATTCTTTATTGACAAAAAAAAATTGGGTGTTTGTAAAGTAGGTTTACATGATAACGTCTTATTGGTGGCAACGCTCGAGATGAGACGGGAGATCGGTCCGTCTCTCTCTCGTTATACCTGCGATCGCGCTCGTGAGGTTTTGGTGTGACACAAGTTTCTGAATATGTCACCCGACTAAAACGATTTTAAAAACGTTATCAGTTATCACGTTTAAAAAATTTACGTTTTGAAATATTGAATTCTCTGACTCCCAAACTAGGTACCTGTATGTCAGAAGTCAGCGCCCTCTTCCGAAGAGTATTCAAGAAATGCCAATAAGAAAAATAAAAATGTATAACAAACAAAAAAATAAAAGTAGAAATTATTGTTTTTCTCGGCATGCATGTGTGTGTTTCGGTGTTTAGGCCTTGTGGGTGTGTGTGTGTGTGTGTGTGTTTGTGTAAAAAAAATTACATTCTTTCCTAATAACATTAGTTCCATTACAGCTTTGAACAAACAATTTCATATTGGTGTCACCAAATACTTTTCTTCTTGATATTATGTAAAGGAAGGCAAATAAAACTCACCTTAACGAGATCCAAATTGTTACCAGTGATCTTAATGGAATGTTGGCCAAAAGTCACAGTGTACTTATACTCTCCCAGGGCAGCATCGTTGGTAGAAAAGCTATGCAGCAGAGCCCTATTGTTATGCGGCGATTTCTGAAATAAATAAATGTTATGTTATGTTTGTTACGCAAATTAACGGATAATATATAAAATCTATGAAGATGTGATATTTGGTTATGCAACAATTATTCATCCCAAAACATTAATTCAAATACGACAAAATTGCTTACCAATTGCGTGTATGTCGCGTTTCCGTATTACATCTTTCCACTTGATTAATTTTGTTTTTGTGAAAAAAATTGAATCTAGTAAAGTCTTTATTAAATATGTACTATAAATTACAAATATTGCAGCAATAACATATTATTATCATTCAGATTGCATACTGCTTCATAAATTGATCAAATTGAATAATAAAATATTTTATCAACACAACTTCTCTGCTCAACGAAACCGAAAAAAACAACAAGTTATTAAATAAAAACGAACCTCTCTAGGGCGCACCGGTTCATCGGAACCATTGGAGTCTAGCGAAGCGCGTGAAGCGCCGAGCCCGCCCTCGAGCGCGCCCTCCAGCCGCACGGGCGACGCGTTGCGGCGAATCGTATCGCCAATCAGGTGTTTTGCGTGGCTGTATCAGATATTATGTGTGTTTAGAATGTTTGCACGTTGTTATAAAACGCATGGGTGGACTTAAAAATAATAAAATACGTTATGGAAACAAGTAATTAAGATTTAACATGTGCAGTAGGTATCGACAGCTTAAATAATACTGGATTGTTATGGAAATTAAAAATAGCACTATTATAGTGATTATGTTGTTGTTGGCCGTTTCTAAACTCCGTTTACCCTGTAAACCTTTCAACATCTTGATGATTTTATATAAGTACTAGCGGTCCGCCCCGGCTTCGCCCGTGGTACATATGAAAAATATATGTTGGCCGATTCTCAGACTTACCCGATATGCACAGAAAATTTGATGAGAATCGGTCCACCCGTTTCGGAGGAGTATGCAGACTAACATTGTGACACGAGAATTTTATATATAAGATAGAATATTTTAAGGTTACATTTTCTTTTATTTTTCGTTATTCTTCAAAAAAAAAAAGACAAACAGATTTATATGATGGTAGTAAGTTAATTATTGTATTCGTATCATCGCGTTTCTCGTTATATTTTTTTCATGTTTTAATAAATTAATGAGTTTCAAGTCATGTAAACACTTCACGAGAAATATATTATGATGATATTATAATATGTAATACGCAAGGCTACAAGGCTTATAATATGCAATAAACAATTACGTCAACATAATCGTCATTATGCCGTTCGCATGTAAAATTCTATAATGATTCATTATTCAGTATAGGCTATACTATTATTCCCAAATATCCTGTGTTTATAAACGAAACAGCTAGAATCACGAAATCGCCGTATCCTTATAGAGCTTCATAACTCATGAGTCATTTACGCATTCCAGTTCATTAGCCACTGAAGCGTCAATTTCAAAACCGAGTAATATTACATTGCATCTAAGGCCATATCTTAGCGTGCAAGTAACGTTATTTTATCTCGTTTTTATTTTATCATAAACCTGTTAGTTACACGACAATGCGTGGGCGAAAGAATGTATGTCAGACATAATATTCTAAATACCTTTTAGAAAAATCTTATCTATTATAACGCAAATCTAAAGATAAGGTCAGTTTCAGGGTTCTGTTTGAGCACAAAATTAGAAATTCTTTATTATACAGGGTGTCCCACTATTGGTATACTAAGCGCGAAGGAACTTGTAGTTTTGCATACACTGATCACGTAAAAAATACTTTAAAAAAAAATTACGTCCAAAATTTTTTGCTAAATTTTTCCTGAAAATCCATGTTTTCTTCTCTAGCTTCGCGTAGCCAGCATATACCGCTTCTCTAATATGAGCATTTTATCTATGAAAACATAATCTTAAACGATAGCTCACGTGCTGGTGGCAAAGTTGGGCGGCTCGCTTGTTATGGGTGTACACATAGAGTTTTAAGAATTCATCTATTTGAAAAAAAAATGCGTCTGGAATTTTTTAATTATTTTTTACGTACTCAGCGTATGCAACACTATAACCTCCTTTGAGCTTAGTATACCAACAGTGGGACACCCTGTAGAATCGAGTGATTAATAACATGAGTGAATTATGTCTGATCAATCTATCAATTAAGACTGATTAAATTAAATTGATTGTCAATTTTACTAACAACGATAAAAGTACCTGAGTTCTAATAAATAAAAGGAAAAAATATAACGACTTACTTTACATTCTCCTCATTGGGTCCAGTAATTTGCACCAATCGCTCTTTAGCTCCAGGGCTCACTGAAATCATTTCATTATTTATTTAATGTAAGGGTTATTATTCCATTGTGCGTGTTAGTTTTGTTACCATTTGGAAAAGCTTAAAGCTAAATGTGATTATATGGCGTGAGATTATTTAATGAAAGTTAATTTATTATTATTGATAGCCTGGAACTGAATGAACTCCTCGATCAGAACCCTCGATCTTATTTTTATTTGTTTTCATACATAATAAATGGTAGTTTCGAATTGCCTATCTATCAGAAATGAGCGAGCATGGGCAAGACAAGAGCGGATTTGTTTTAATAATAATTATTTACAGCAATTCATTATTTTTTTTTAAGATGGAGCATGGACTTACATTTTACTTCTTTCATTTTTTTTAAGATCTCTTTATTATTACGTTAACGAAACATTTAAATTCTGGCGACTTAAATTTCGCCGAGGATAAATATTTCGTAATATCATAATTTTTTTCCAGTGGCAACCCTATCATAAAAATATTCTCGATCATTTTAGATAGTTAGGGGGAAAGCATAGAGACAGGAAGGTTCCAGAACACCATGCTAAGCGTCGCACAGCCCCACACCGTCACCGTGCATTCATACCTCTCTGAAAGGATATTATTGTATCACTTAGCTCCTCGATCATGTGCACCCGCCTGCCCTTGATACCCATCACTGGAAACCCAAAATCAAACTTCAGACACATTCGCAAACTTACCGAATAACCTCAATTGGGGTACAGTTCTCCCAAAATAATAGTGGTGTGGAATTGAGCCTATACTCTTGTTAAATATGCGATTTGTTTTATTTTTAAGGGTTTAAAAATTTTCGTAGCATGTAATTTATATGGACATTAAAAAGAAGTAGACATATTCATAAGATGTATCATCATATAAATGTTATTAATTAATTATATATATTATAATATATTTCTTTATATCTTTTCTTAAAAGATTAAAAATTAATAAGAAATTAAAATGTAAAAGAATTTAAAATTACTAATTATCAACATGCACAATTTAAACTACAGAATAATTAATTAAAATATAATTGATTTTAACCATGCACTATAAATAACAAAAGTTACATGCATTTTCAGTAATTGAAAACAGATTTTGGTTTTCTAATAAGAATGCAATCTGGATGCAATATCAACAAGAAAAATTATTTCAACTTTGTTGACCTAATGGCAAACATTTATTGTATTTAAATTCAAAGAATACCTTACAATTATTACATAAACCATTGTTCTAACAGCCTGATATAATATTTAAAATATAAAAATGATTTAAATAACACAAAAATGTTTATGAAGTTCAAACCTTATCAAATACTTTTTTGTAATTGATAAACTGAAAAGATGCGCATTTATTTATATAAACAAAAATTAAATCAAACCGTTTTTTCAGTATAAATGGAAAATATTCACATACCTTTTCCAGAATCAGCGTTTCGGATAACAACCTCATCCTTGGAGTAATTCTTTCCGGGTATCTTAGTGGGCTTGGGGAACTTTCCGGAGGGCTTGATCACTTCACCGGGCCCCAGCAGGGTCGGCGGCTCGGCGGGCGCAGCCAGCGTCGGGGACACCGAGCCACCGGACCCCGCACCCTCCATTGTTGGCACCAAGAGTGGCTACACATAACACCTTTAGTAGCTAGGTGATCAGAAAAAAAAGACGGGTTGCACTCCGGGAGTGCCGGCAGAAGTGAAAACTTGATTATTAACGTTCAGCATGTTTGATATTTTGGAATAGTATCCGTCTTACGCATGGAATATAAGGGCTAAAAAAAAAAACATCCGTCTTACGCTTTTTCGATCAGGCCACGTGTCCTGACGCGAGTTTAAGATTTTATACCCAACGCCGCTAAAGAAGTTTTCACTTCCAAAATGTTTTAATGATATTTGATGATATTATTTTATACTTTGTATTATTGCCTCTCGATGGAACTGCATTTTATTATTTAGATTTTGAAGTAAAGCATACAATTGACTAGTTCCACTTTTATTTACTTATAAATAAAACATTTTATAACATGTTTTGGTGAGAATAAATTGTTGCTTACAATTGAAATTCATCGATTTTTGTACATAAATCATTATAATTCTAATACAGTGTTAGAATTAAAAAATAGATGATGTCATATCACCAAAATTTTAATTATTTAGGCATGCCAATTACTAGTATCATCACATATAAATATATGACCTAGACATACATATATATATTTAATTGTGGTTGTAAACTAAATTTTTAATAAGCACTAAGCTTGTATCATTGCTTAAATAAATGTAAATGGATTAATTTTGAACATTACATGTTAGTCACAATTGTAAATAGCTAAGTGGTAGAACATACTATCTCCATCTCTTTAATTAATATAGATAAGAAGTGTCAGAGCAATCATTTACCTCTGCGTGGGTGCCACGGTGTCGGTAGTATTGACTCATATAATCCGAACCCTGCCAGTGTTTAGCGCGCAACTCAATTAACTCAAGCAAATGAAGTCGAGTTTTTTTATCAAGTCGCTCATCCTGGGATCCATTGCGGAACACAACAAAATACCTGCAAAATAATACTTTTTTATTTTTTTCTTGCTCCTAATCGAATTATTTATTTACTTAAATAAAATTTTACCATACCTGTCTAAGAAGTCTTTATACAATGCCTCTAGTTGAGCTCCATAGAGTTTCAAATTGGAATACATAGTGGAAACATTACTTTGAAGAGCCCGATCAAAATTCCCCTGCATCATTTGATAAGCAACTGCCTCCGTCAGTACTATTAGGTCATCAACTACAAAATAATTATAAGTTAGAATTAGAACAAATATTTATTTTTAAATTTAAAGTATGATAAATTATAATCCAATAAGATTCTTACCAGAATTTATTTTAACATCTAATACCGAGTTGCGGTTATGTGCAGAACTAGTCGTCGATTTAAGGGGTCTGGGAACTTCAAGTTTTTTGACTGTGCGGGTCATTTTCGTTAGAGTCGACATGGTGCTGTTGGTAAATAAACCGAAAACATTTTTATTTTGCAGCAGAAAAAAAAATCATTTGTTTCTAAAATTTGACGTGACGATTAATAATTGAACAATTTTAGCGAAACATTCGTATGTAACCTTGTCATAATTTATTCATAGCTAATGAAACAATGAACAGGAACCAGGCTATCATAAAAATGGGCAACTCACTCATCCATGGCGACTGGAGTTTTTTGTAATGTACACAAACTGAAACCACTATTATCGGCAAAAAGCGTGAAAAGTGAAAGTGATGACAATAATCCTAGCGAATAAATTCGGAACAAATCCAATACGTGTTCATTACTCGTAAAATTAGTTTTTCTTGAAATATAAAAGTATATGTGAAAAAATTTAGACTTTTTGAAAGATGTGATATTTTACTCGATGATATACATTTAGACAAAACAATTGAAAACTATAGAACACTATGAATTAAGAAATAAACAAGAAAACTCACCTGGCTACGCCATTAATTCGCAATAAAAATAAATTTAGTGCAGTGACGTTCAATCGTTCACTCCACACTTTTACATGTAAAAAATTACCAAAATTTAATTAATTATTTATAACATTATTTAATAGTAATATCAATTACAATAAAACCTTTTTTTGTAAAAATTAAAAATAAATACTATTTGAAAATAATTATAAAAATCGATATTTCAGTATCGCTTTAGTACCGTATCGATAAGCTTTATTGCATGATTTACTCAGTGTTATATAGCTATTTTTGATAGGCAATCTATAATGCCATGATCATAGAATTCATAATCAGAAAATATAATATTTTAATAAAATATTTATATATTTTTATATCGAAATCGGTAAATTTACGGTTTTAACACCGTGCATCACTCAGAACAAAGAATCCTATGATCGTTGTTCAGAGGTGCATCACAGCTGCTTACTGTCAAGTAAACGTCAGCAGTCGCCAGTCAGCTGTCAGTCAAACAAAAAATGGTGCAAGACGCAAGTGTCACTGGAGAATTGGAGGATGAGGGTCGTGTTTTGGTTCATATTATGATTTATTAATGATGTAAATAAAATGATAAAACAGTGTTTTAAATTAAAAAATAAAAAACTTCTATATAATGACTATAAGTTTAAAGTGAAGTGTGTTTTTCAAAGTGGATTTTGTTTAGTTTAGATACGTAGTTCATGTAAAGGTACTTATTTATTCTTATTTTTAACGGCATATTTTTATCTTCATTAATATTATTTTTATAATGTAAAATATTACAATTATTTCATGTGTGCAAAACTTCTGATAACCATACCTTTGAAAGAGTAAGCTTTTGATTTTATAATAGCATTTGAGTTATTTTTTTATTAAAAAAATTATATTTATATTTATTCGCAACTTTCAAAGCAACTTTTTACTTACCTCTGCCTTCTTATATTGTCCATATTTCGTTAGAATTCAAGACACTATTCAATTTATTTTGTTATTGTATTCAACAATCTTATCCATACTAATATTATAAATGCGAAAGTAACTCTGTCTGTCTGTCTGTCTGTTACTCAATCACGCCTAAACTACTGAACCAATTTTCATGAAACTTGGTATGGAGATATTTTGATACCCGAGAAAGGACATAGGCTACTTCTTATCCCGGGAAAATGACGAAATCCCGGAAATTCCACGGGAACGGGAACTATGCGGGTCTTTCTTTGACTGAGCGGGCGAAGCCGCGGGCGGAAAGCTAGTTTCCTATATGTATTACAATTAAATTTCAAAAAAAATGTTTTTTTTAAAGAGTGAAACAGAGATGGAACATTTATAGATTAAAATAATCATCATTATCTTTATATGTAGTACAAAGCTTATTTTTATATACTTATTATTTTATTTTTTTAAGACATTTTAATTGTTATAAAATTACCTTTGTACCACTGTATGTAATTAAAATTCAATCCAATTAAAAGCTTGATTGATGTTTCCCAGTAGTAGTAAAAATTACATGATTGCAATTATTGTTAGATATCCTTTTAATTTTTTTTTGTTTTGTTTCAGCACCACCATGCATAAATACTACCTGTCCTTGTTGCTGGTGCGATTAGTGCTGCCAGCAGCATTCCTTTTGAGTAAGTGAAATTTAAAACATATAAATTTGCATACAATTTCCCATATTTCTTTACATTCATCTTTAATATTGTTTTAATTTAAAAAAAAAGGAACAAGTTACAACAACAACATCATTTCAAAATTATGTACCTACTTATAAATCAGTGCTAAATATTTGAGTTTATGCTTTTTGTGTGTTAGTTAGAAATATATTGTGATTCAATATTATGTTCTTATCAATGCATAACCATTCTTGTCATAGAACTCCACTGCATATTTATATATAAGTTTTACATTACTGTGTAGTGTGTATGACCCAGATCAGATTATAATTTCGAAGGAGTTAAAAAAAAGTAAAATGACTACAAGTTCATAAAATAATACTTATTATAAGAAATACATTAATGAAATAAGCTTCCAAAAGATTAAGGGGAAGTTCTTTATCAAGCAGTGTAACAGCATAAGATGAAAAAAAAATTGTTAATGAGAATTAGGCTGCAACACTTTCCTGGTTTTCGCTTTGTGCATTTTAATTTCTTATCTTATTTGTGGGAGGTTTTTACCCCCAAAATCCTTCCCCCTGCTATCCATGTATATGTTTGTAAACATTTATGGATTTCATAAGCTTTTAATTGTGTATGAGGAGATAAATGTTATCAATCACATTGTTATCTCTGGGTAGTTGAAAATGTGACATACTTTCTTGAACTTTTATGATTTGTTTGAACTGTTTGAGAAACAATAAATATTTCCTGGGCGTTTAAGTTAAATAAGATTTTCCATTTACTTTAAATGTTTAAATAATAACTTCTAAGACATATTAAATTTAAATACGATTTTTATTTAAATAAATTTAATTTCACCTCGGTTTATAAATTTGGTGGGGGTTAAATAAAATCCCACGACGTCTCACCAGGGAGGAGGGAAAAAAATAGAAAAAAAAAACACCTCACATAGTTTATGGACGCCCCCAATTGCGAAAGTTTGTGATTATGGATAGATGTTTTGTTCAAAACTTTTTCCTCTTTCACGGAAATATTACTGGACGGATTTAGATGAAACTTTACAATAATATGGATTATACAAATAATACATGAGCTATAGAAAAACTTGATTCCAGAACGCACGGCTCAGCTTGTTCCATTCTACTTCTATAAAAAATCTCTTACAATTCTTAAAGTGTAAATTATTTCGTAAGATCTAGTAGGTATACTATGATAGACACTGGATAACCAGAAACATTCATAATGCAGCTATTAATTACGGCAATCCTAGAACCCGAATCAAATTAAGGTCATCTATTATTAATAGTAGATATAAAATTACAATCGATTTTTCCCGGATCTTTCACAAAGCGACATGTATTGGACGGTATTTCAGCCTCTTCAGTTTGAATTCCCGAAATAAACATTACGATCAATCTGTTTTAAAATATGAGGCGATAAAAATCTCAAATGTTTAACTTATTTATACATAAATACATCTGTAATACGTGTTAACGTAATATCTTAGTAAATAAATCACTTTGAAAAGATTTATTAAAGGCAATATCTAAGCTTATTTTGTCACGAGTTAGATAAATGTAGTGCTGTGGTA